>NC_052360.1:57669351-57673509 GCF_009727055.1 Benincasa hispida | reverse complement strand
CATATTGTGGATTGAGTTCCCAGCTCCCAGATCAGACAAGTCCCTAAAAAGATAGGCTTGTTGAGTTGGCAATCTGGCCACTCTCACCCATACTAATCAAAGGACCGCCCTCAAAGGCAGGAGTTCACAAAACACTCAAGATTGAGGTCGTGTCACCTATGGTCGTTTAGGTGAGATGCAAGTCTCTAGTATCAATGACGTTATATACAGAGTCTAGTCATCTCGTGGTCTAAGTCTTATACAAACTATTTGTATAGGACACCCCCACTCCACGTCTCCACACGAATGGTCAGGATCTACCATCTGTAGTAGTTTACAACACTTGCAAACCTCTACAAAGCGAGCCGTATCTGTGGTGTCACCAGGATCAGGTATCCCACCTTAATCCTTATACTACAGACCGTTTTAAGTTATCACTTAAGGCATGATCCACTTGTATATCACATATACATGCTTAAGTTCACATAAGATAACCAAGGAGCTTTGTTTATTGGATATGAGTAAATGCCAGAATTAAATAACACTTATTTTATTCATTGAACAATGTGTATCTTTACAAAACAATGAGAATCCGGGAGAATTAGGACACTAATTCCAACACCTTGTTCATCCAAAAGTGAAGGTGAAGGATGTCCTGGTCTCGATTGACAAATTTATCTTACCGGCGGACTTCATCATCCTCGATTATGAAGTGGACAAGGATGTACCCATCATTTTGGGATGACCATTTTTATCCACTGGTCGCGCTCGGATTGATGTGTACAAGGGGGAGATCACGCTGAGTGTGAATGGAAAGAAGCTCAGGTTTGACATTATTAAGGCCATAAAGTATCCGGAAGAAGAAGACCTAACAGATTCCGACAATGAACCCATCTTGTATGAAGAAGAAAAGTTTGAAGATGAAGATGAAAAAGAGGATGCGACCGCATCCGTAGTAACCTGCAATGTGATCGTGGAAACAACAACCAAAGAATAAAAACTGACGTTGAATGAAGAAAGAAAAGCACAAAAACCATCCTTGGAACAACCACCAACAGTAGAATTAAAAACCTTGTCGAACAACCTGAAGTATGCTTTTTTAGGGCAAAATGAAACTTTACCAGTAATCATTTCCTCTGCACTTGAAGAAGAACAAGAGCATGCGCTGCTGAGCATCCTGAGAAAGCACATAAAAGCAATATGCTGAATGCTGGCAGACATAAGAGAAATTAGCCCTGTATATTGCATGCACAAGATACATCTCGAGGAAAATAAAAAAGGATCGATCGAACATCAATGCAGACTAAACCCTGCGATGAAGGAAGTTGTGAAAAAGAAGATAATCAAATGGTTGGACGCAGACATTATTTATCCAATCGCCGATAGAACGTGGGTTAGCCCCATGCAATGTATGCCAAAGAAAGGAGGGATGACGGTAGTCCCAAATGAAAATAATGAATTAATAACAATGAGGACCGTCACTGGCTGGCGGATCTGCATGGACTACCGCAAACTGAATGTGGCGAGAAAGAAGGATCATTTCCCTTTGCCTTTTATTGATTAGATGTTAGACCGCCTAGTAGGAAATGATTACTTCTGCTTTTTGGATGGATATGTAGGCTATAACCAAATCTTGATTGCTTCTGAAGACCAAGAAAAAACCACATTCACCTGCCCTTATGAAACGTTTGTTTTTCGACACATGCCGTTCGGATTATGCAATGCACTGAGCACGTTTCAAAGGTGTATGATGGCCATCATCTCTAAATATCTGGAAGATTCAGTGGAGATTTTTATGGACGACTTCTCAGTGTACGGGCAAACATATGAAGTCAGTCTAAACAATTTGGAAAAGATACGGAGAAGATGTGAAGAGACGAACCTTGTGCTGAATTGGGAGAAGTGCCATTTCATGGTGAAGGAAGGTATTGTGCTCGGGCACAAAGTCTCCAAGGACGGGCTGGAGGTGGATAAGGCGAAGATTGAGGCCATTGAAAAGCTCCCACTGCCAGCAAATGTGAAGGCTATCAGGAGCTTCTTGGGGCATGCAGGATTTTATCGACGTTTTATGAAGGACTTTTCAAAGATTACGCGACCATTGAGTGCGTTGCTGGAGGCAAAGAGAATGTTTGACTTTGATGAACAATGCCTCAAAGCATTCAAAATACTGAAGAATGCATTAATAACCGCACTTGTGTTAATCGCACCAGACTGAACACAACCCTTTGAACTGATGTGCGATGCTAGCGGTTATGTGACGAGGGCAATGCTGGCGCAAAAGAAGAAAACAATGCTACACCTCATCGCATATACGAGTAGAACCTTAAACCCTGCCCAAACAAATTACACTACCACTGAAAAAGAACTTCTTGCGGTGATTTTTACGTTGGAGAAATTCAGAGCTTACATGTTGGGATCTAAAGTAATTGTTCATACCGACCACTTGGCAATCAAATATTTCATGACAAAGAAAGATGCAAAGAGATTGATTCAATGGGTTCTCTTCCTTAAGAATTCAACATGGAAATCATTGATCGCAAGGGGATAAAGAACCAGGTTACAGACCACTTATCAAGATTAGAAAATTCGGAAGTTGATCGCAACTAGTCGGAGGTAAACGCAACTTTCCCAGATGAGCAGCTATTTAAAATTGAAGAGCTACCATGGTATGCGGACGTGGTCAATTTTCTGATTTGTGAACAATTTCCTGAGAACTACACAACCCACCAAAAGAGGCGGCTCAGACATAAATGTAAATCATATTATTGGCACGAGCCAAATCTTTACAAGAGGGTGTCAGACCAGATTTTGCGCCTATGCGTACCAGAAGCTGCTCACAAGCGCATATTATCGCATTGCCATGACTCATCATATGGTGGACATTTTGGAGGCCAACGCACAACAACAAAGGTGTTGCAAAGTGGATATTTTTGGCCAACTTTATTCAAGGATGCAAGAGACTACTCAATGAAATTCGATCGGTGTCAACGCACGGGAAACATTTCATGGAAGAATACGATGCCCATGAATATCATCTTAGAATTGGAGCTATTCGACGTATGGGGCATAGACTTCATGGGACCATTTCCACCATCAAATGGTCACAAATATNCCATGAATATCATCTTAGAATTGGAGCTATTCGACGTATGGGGCATAGACTTCATGGGACCATTTCCACCATCAAATGGTCACAAATATATTTTATTGGCCATCGACTACGTTTCCAAATGGGTAGAAGCGGTATTGTGCGTCGCAAGCGATGCGATGGTAGTCTCCAAGTTCTTGAGGAAAAATATCTTCACTCGTTTTGGCACTCAACGTGCCATAATAAGTGATGAAGGCTCTCACTTTGTTATAACATCATCAAAAAATTGTTGCTCAAGTATAATATCCACCATAAGGTAGCCACCGCATACCATCCACAAACAAATGGACAAGCTGAAGTGTCCAGTAGAGAAATCAAGCTGCTATTAGAGAAGGTAGTGAAACCTTCACGCAAAGATTGGGCAATGAAGCTGGACGATGCCTTGTGGGCATACAGAACCGCCTATAAAACACCTATAGGCATGTCCTTATATGCGCTGGTGTTCGAAAAGTCATGCTACTTATCGCTTGAATTGGAGCATAAAGCAATATGGGCAGTGAAAAAGCTCAATTTTGATTTTAAGGTCGTAGGGGAGGCAAGGAAAATTCAGTTGGTCGAGCTTTACGAATGGAGAACTCAAGCATATGAGAATGCCAAAATCTACAAGGAACGCACAAAACGTTGGCATGACAAACAACTATGCAAGAAGAATCTCCAAGTCAGACAAAAGGTCTTGCTATACAATTCTCGGCTACGACTTTTTCCCGAAAAGTTAAAATCACGATGGTCTGGACCATTTATAATCAAAGAGGTATTCCCACATGGAGTGGTTGGGTTATCCAATGAGGACAGGACCAACGCATTCAAAGTCAACGGGCAAAGAGTCAAAATATATCACGGAGAAGACTTGCATCGCGATAAAAACTCCATGGACCTAAGGAATTTCGACAAAAGAAGAAGTGGGCAGTCCTTGTGCAATCATACGATTCAAACTCATCAGGGATGCAATCTTTTTGAAGTATCCTTTTACAACTTCATTTCATGAACTCTTTCTATCTTTTTTATGTCCTTTATCACTTTTATATCCTTTT
>NC_052360.1:57500467-57669331 GCF_009727055.1 Benincasa hispida | reverse complement strand
AGAAAAAGAACTATGGTTTGTATGTTTCATGAGATGAAATATTAAAACTATAGGTTATAAATATAATATAGTAAGTTGGTTATCATATTTATTTACAATAAATTAATTATATGATAATTAATTTTTTTCTCTAATAACCGATTGAGTGGGACGTTATTGGTGGTTTATGGTAATCGTGAGATAAAAAGGAATTTTTTTTTTCCTAAAATTTAAAAAAAAATTGCCTCATTTAGAATGAACTCGTGAATAAGCTATCAAGTGAAAGAGTTTCACTAAATGATAACTGACTGAAGCTAGACAATCGTGCTGCTTTGACTATACGATAGTCATTCAGCTGATCGTAGATAAACGATCGAGTGGCTAAGTCTATACGATAAGGTGTCGTTTACTAAATGATTGAGCACATCGTCTACACGATAGACACCTTCTAATCTCCCACTTGCTCGATCGTCTACTCGATCGTAGACCTCTAGTCTCTTCCTCAACCTAAGGTCATACAGAGCCCACAACTCTTGGATTCTCACATCGAGAATACCAAGGTAACCATTGTGGTGGTGTTCTCACTCAGTTCGTGGATCGAGTTAGACTCGATTGGTTTCGTGGAGGCTGTGTTCATTATGTTCATGTTATTCTGGTCATTGCATTCGAGAGTTGCTATGGATGCATTTGGATTGATCGAGGGATTCTTGAAGAATGTTTCTTCAAAGGTATGCATCCTCTATCCCTTGTATCATCTCTTAGCATGCTATAATTTTTGTTTGTGCTTGTTAGTTTCCGTTTTAAGACTTTAATTGTTTATGTTCAATTCGAATGGAATTTGGAATGATCCCTTCCACTACTCATGGAAATCCTCGTGCTTGATTTCCTCTAATTGGTATCAGAGCCAGGTTGTTCTGATATTCCAAATTTCACTTCTGTTTTGAACTTCTTTTACAGTGTTAGTGGGTCTTAAGGATTCTGCATTGCGTTTAAGAGTTAAATGTGTTTTTGGATGTGTCGATGAATGTTTACGGGATGATGCCTTTGTTTAAAGCTTTCTTTAAGATTACAAAGTGTTAATTTGTAAGGGCTCATACGTTTTGGGCATAATTAACAAGCAATCGAGTCTGTAATTCAAAATGTTTGAAGGCATTCATAAGTGTTATATACATGTAGCAATGAATGAACAATGCATGGACATGACACTTAGGCTTGTTTTAAGAGTTATGAATGCCTTGTATGTGTAGCTTCGCATTGTGTTGGTTTTAGTTGTTTCCTATTATAAGCATTATAATGGAAATTAGAACAAAATCGATAAAAAAGAGTTGCATGCGAACTTAGGTGAACTCATGTTTTAGAAGGGTTTTAAAATTGGATTGAGATAGACCTAACTTCAAGGTTCTAATGAGATTAGATACCTAATTTTAATCTTTTGAATCGGTTTAATAGGATTAAATTGGTTGGCACAAAAGATTAAATTTTTATTAAATCTATCTATAAGGGACCTTTTGTCTAAGGTCGGTTTTATCTAGGCTGGGGTATTTAAGCTGATGAAAATGGAACCACTACTACCTGGGAACCTACCTAGAAAAGTGAATTAGATAGATTTGCTACAAACATGCAATAGTTGATCAAAGACTTCGTTAAAGAGTTTAATGAATGATGATCAAAAGTTGTTCAACTTTCCAAGGTAAGTGTTACTCTTGGGCAAAACTAAAAAGTCACTTAGTTAAGATTTTTAGTCGTGTTTTTTCTTAGTAAACTAAACCCTAGGTTATAAAATACTTAGTGGGAGGAAGAGATATATATGATATGTCAATGATTCCACTCACATTTCTCCCTGAATGTTCACATCGTAAGATTCATACTTGGCTTCGTGGTGCCCTGGGAGCAACCCTCTTCGGATGGTGTTCGCATGAGTCAATATCAAGGTGGATGGAGAGAGTGTTTATAGTAAGTGGGTGAAGGGTGTGTGTTAACATGTCCTACGATCTCTTTTATTGATTCACACCATGAGATCTTTTTGCACTCCCTCGTGGTGCTCTAGAAGCATCCCCCTGTGGATTGGCTGCTTGGGCAATTGTTAAGTAAGTTAATGATTTCTTTACCAAATCAATGATGGCTAGTCGTTATAGGAACAAGAGTTGTTTTGTTATTAATGGCTGGTTGAGAATGTCTCAATTCAAATGTGGGATAAATTGACTACCCTTCGGTGGCTTTTATCCTAAAGCTTTGAAGCGTCATTGCGAAACTAGATGTCATACAAGGTTCATTTCAGTTTTATTAAACCGTATTAGATGTTTTTCAGTGAGTATTTGCTAAAACCTAATGTAGGTCAATGTGTTTTTTTTTTTAGCAACATGAATGATTTCTCATTAGTTGTCTTTTCTACTTTGACCAATTTTAACTACATGACATGGAAAGAGTCTATTAAAACATTTTTCGTGGTAAAAAACCTCGAATTTGTCATGTTTGAGGATTATCTTCAAGTCTCAACTCTTGATGCACAATGAAATGTCCGTAATGCCTATGAGGTGTGGATGAAGGTTAACTTGTTGGCCCGACTTCACATTTTAGCTAGCATACCTGATGCATTGGCCAAAAGGGTTGAGAACATGGTCATTGAACGTGAGATCATGGACTTGTTGCAAGAATTTTTTGAACATCAGTTCTCACTTTTCGAGCATAAAAGGATGGGTGACAAAGAAACCAGTAGTGTTAGTTCTCAAGATAACCTTTAGTTAGAGAAAGCAAGTGTTGCTAACTCTAGAGAAGTTCATTGACGAGAAGTGTTCTCTGAAATGGAACTTGGAGATTCTTTAGGTTCTGATATTGATCCCACTACTCTCCAAAAGAAGAAGAAGTCTAAAGACAGTAAATGTGATTTATTTGTCTTGGAGACGTATTTGGTAGAGAATGATGATTTTTCCTGGATACTTGATTCAGGTGCTACTAACCATATTAGTTCTTCTTACCAAGGATTTAGTTCCTGGGAAACATTGCCACAGGGAGAGTTGACTCTTCGAGTCGATACTGGTGAGGTTGTTTCAGTTGTTGCTGTAGGCAGGCTGAAGTTATTTTTGGACAAGAAACATTATCTGTTACTAGATAATATTTTTGTAGCTCATCATATAAAGAGGAACTTAATCTCGGTTTCTTGTCTCATTGAACAAGGTTATACCATCTCCTTCTGAGAGTAAAGTGTTTATTTCAAGAATGGTACGGAGATTGATTTTGGTTCAATGGAAAATAACTTGTATGTACTAAGGCCGTTAGTCATAAAAGCCTTGCTTAATACTGAAATGTTCAGTACATCGACAACTTAAAAAAAACCAAATGTTTCTCCTAAAGAAAACGCCCATCTTTGGCATCTAAGGTTAGGTCACATCAACCTTAATAAATTGAGAGTTTGGTGAGATGTGGACTTATAAAGAGTTTAGAAGAAAACTCATTGTCGGTATATGAATCATGTCTTGAAGGCAAGATGGTCAAACAACCTTTTATTGGAAATGGTTATAGAGCCAAAGAAACCTTGAAGCTTATACATTCAAACCTCTGTGGTCCAGTGAGTGTTAGGGCTCGAGGTGAGTATGAATATTTCATCTCTTTTATAGATGATTATTCAAGGTATGGGTTGTAGGATCTCTTACAAAAGAGTTCCATGAGCGTGTTTGGATCACTCCGATCTCATCGTGATCGAAATACACATTATACAAGCAAACGCATAGTTATGCAAACTAACAGTCAATTAAAGACATGCTTTAAACAAAAATAAACGAGGGAGAGACATGCCATACCAGTTGAAGATGTTCTTCAAACTTTGGAACTCAATGCAATGAAAACCTCTACCCGATCAACCAACGCCCGAACAGATGCGTCAACTGCAGTAGCACGAAAAACCGCGAACTCATGAACGCAATGGGGATGACACCACTAGAAAAGAGCCCCAGGTATTCTCGAAGTGAGAACCCAAAGCGTGGTCTTTGGTGAATTTGGTAGAGAAAGGAGGAAGACCATATCGTGTAGGCAATAAGTAAGTGGGAGGGAAAAAGGCGCTATCATGTAGCACGATGCTTATCGTTTAGGAGAAACTACACGATTGTGTAGGTTTTACAGAATGATCGTTAAGGAAATGGTATACGATCGATACTAAACTTGACACACACTATGATTGTTTAGGGAAGCTATCCGATCGTATAGGAACTAGTGTGCGATCTTTTAGGTGCGAAGTGGACTATCGTCAAGACGAAGAGCGACTATCGTATAGGCTCTCGAAATACTTAAGCGATCGATTAGATTTCACAAGTGCACTCTCTCTATGTCTTTTTGGACGGACAATTCAAAAGGAAACAATTTTCATTTTAATTCATTGGTTATAATAACCAACATTGTCCCACTAACACACGTCCGAACGTGAAAAATTACTTAATTATCATATAATTAACCAATTAATTAATAATAAATATAATCATATTATATTTTTACCCTATAGTTTGATATCACATATTTACTATAGTATTTTCTCCTCTACTTGATATAAATCATACTTATATCTAATTTCCTCCAAAATAATGTATCTCATACATTTAGCCAATTATATTATATATAATTAACGAGTCCAATTATATCATATACAATCGAACTTCCTCTTGTCAATTTGAACATTTCAAATTAATCCAAACACTGATTCTTGACTTTATCCAAGCTACCCAAGGAACCTAATGGACCTGTGGCTTGAAGCTTCAACAGTCCGTGAATAGCTGACTAAACTCTTTAGCCACGAGATCCGCCATCCGTCAACTATCAAGCATTCCACTAAAGACCAACAACTGAACTCTTCTTACCACAGATATATTTCTGTGTCCATCGAATATAACCAATCATGAGTACGATGACCCATCACAGATGCTCGTAAGTACAGCTGGGCCAAATTACCATTTTCCCCATGTAGTTACATCTCACTCCTTATGTACCATTGATTCCTCTAATGAAAAATACAACATAGTCCAACTATGTGTGAACACCTCTCGAGCCAAGAGAAGGTGTGTGGTGCCACATGTTCAAGCCTTGGAATCAGCTCTTAAGGAAGCTATCTATCTACTTAACCCTGCCTCAGGGAAGGAGTGAATTTCATCTTGTGTAGCTGAGTTCCCAGTTCCTAAATCAGACGAATCCCTAAAATGGTAGGTTTGAATCGGCGACTTAGCCACTCGCACCCATACAAATCAAAGGACCTCGGAGTTCCCAACTCACTCACGATTGAGGTCATGTTACCTACGGTCATCCTAGTGAAGTGAATTCTCTATCATGAACGATGTTATATAACGAGACATTAACACTTCGTGGTCAGGTCTTATACAAACTTTTTGTATAGGAAACCCCCGATCGTATGTCCCCAATACGAAAAATTAGAATCAGACCATCTGTGACAAGTCACAACACTTATGACCATTCCACAAAGCGGGCCGCATCTGTAACGTTACCAGGATAAGGTTTCCCTTCTATATCCATATACCACAAACCATTTTGGTTATTACTCAAGACATGATCCACTTGTATGTCACCACATACATGCTTGAGTCACATACAGATAAGCAGGGATTTTATGTTTATTGGTTTGTGGTAAATCAAATAAAATAAGCAATTGAGCAAAAATACAAGATGTGAAGTAAATATCATATATTAACAACACAAGCATTCGTACAAACTGTTTACGAACTACAGGACACGAGGCTTTAGGGCATCAACCCCAAAACGGGTATCTCAACCTAATGCAACGTAAGTTTGAAGCTCTTGATAAGTTCAAGAACTATAAGGCCAAAGTTGAAAACTTGTTAGGTAAGAAGATAACAACACTACAATCTGATCGTGATGGAGAGTATATGGACCTCAAATTCCAAAACTATATGAAAGAACATGGAATCATGTCCCAACTCTCGGCCCCAAGTACACCTCAGCAGAATGGTGTATCAGAAAGGAAAACAGAACCTTGTTGAACATGGTTCGGTCTATGATGAGTTATGCTTATCTTCTAGGCTCGTTTTGGGAATTTGCAGTGGAGATTGCATGTTACATTTTGAACAACGTTCCCTCAAAATGTGTTTTTGAAACACCTTTTGAGCTGTGGAGAGGTTGTAAAGATAGTTTATGCCACTTCAGGATTTGGGGATGTCTGACCCACGTGCTAGTGGCTAACCCAAAGAAGTTGGAATCACGTTCGAAAGTTTGCCTCTTTATAGGCTACCCCAGGGAAACGAGGGGTGGATACTTCTATGATTCGAGTGAGAATAAAGTGTTTGTGTCAACAAATGTTATCATCTTGGAAGAAGACCACATCAGGGATCATAAACCACGTAGCAAGCTTGTTTTACATGAGATTTCTAGTGAGACTAATGAGGGTTCAACAAGAGTTGTTGATGTCAGTACATCTTGTCAACCATCTCAAGAGTTGAGACTACCTCGACATAGTGGGAGGGTATGAATCCACCGGAATGCTACATGGGTTTAACTAAAGCCCAAAACATCATCTCTAATGATGGGGTCGAGGATCTATTGTCTTATAAGCAAACAATTGAGGATGTTGACAAAGATGAGTGGATTAAAGCCAAAACCAGGAAATGGAGTCTATGTACTTTAATAACGTCTGGGAACTTATGGATCAACCTGATGGGGTAAAACCTATAGGGTGCAAGTGGATCTACAAGCGAAAAGCGGAGGTGCAGATGGAAAGTGCAGACCTTTAAGGCTAGAATCGTGGCAAAGGGTATTACCTAGGTTGAGGGAGTGGACTATGAGGAAACTTTCTCACCTGTTGTCATGTTGAAGTTTATTAGGATACTCCTATCCATAGCCACATTCTATGATTATAGAGATATGGAAAATGGACATCAAGATTGCCTTTCTGAATGGTAATCTTGAAGAGACCATCTACATGGCTCAACCAGAGGGTTCATAGTTCCAAATGAAGAGCAAAGAGTTTGCAAGCTTAATAGGTCCATTTTATGGGCTGAAACAAGCATCTAGATCGTAGGATATATTAGATTTGACAGTTGCGACCAAATCATTTGGCTTTGAATAAGACGCTGATGAGCCATGTGTTTACAAAGAAATCATCAACAACTCATTAGCTTTCCTGGTACTCTATATGGATGATGCCTACTCATTGGAAATGATGTAGGTTTTCTGATTGACATTAAAAAGTGGCTAACCACCCACATTCAAATAAAAGTTTGGGAGAGGTGCAATATTATAAGGATCCAGGATGATTTGGGATCGTAAGAACAAAGGTTGCCCTTGTCTCAAGCATCGTCAACATTGATCAAATGTTGATCAGGCATATTGATGTAGGATTCCAAGAGGGGTTTTATTACCTTCAGGCATAGAATGTTTGTCTAAGGATAGTGTCCTAAGAGACAACCTCAAGAGGTTGGGGAGATGAGATGGATTCCTATTTCTTACGACTGTTGGAAGTTTAATGTATGCATGTTAGTACTAGGACTGACATTGTATGCAGTAGGGATTGTCAATCGTTCTCTCAGTCCAATCTAGGATTAGATATTGGTCGACGGTTCAAAATGATCTCAAGTTCTTCGAAAGAACGAGGGACTACATGCTCGTGTATATAAGATAAGGATTTGATCCTTACAGGATTACACAGACTTTGACTTTCAAACTGATCGAGAATTCTCGAAAGTCGACATCAAGTCAGTGTTCACTCTGAATGGAGGGGGTTGTAGTTTGATGAAAGCATCAAGTAGGATGGCATCGCGGGACTCCACTATGAAAGCTGAATACGTAGCCGCTTGTGAGAGAACTAAAAAAGGCTGTTTGGCTTAGGAAGTTCCTTACAGATATTGGAAGTTGTTTCCAAGTATTCTTTGTCGATCACACTCTATTGTGATAACAGCGGAGGGCTGTGGCAAATTCGAAGGAACCTCGAGTCGTTGTAGAGGCAAGCATATAGAACAAAAATATCATTTGATCAGGGAGATTATGCATCGCGATGATGTGATAGTCATAAAGGTCGCGTTAGAGTACACGTCCAGATCCTTTTACAAAGGCCCTCATGGCTAAAGTGTTCAAGGGTCATCTGGAGAGTTTGGGTCTACGGGACATGCAGCATCTTATCTAGGGCAAGTAGGAGATGATACTGAGGTATAGAGTATGTCATAGTTTATTATATATTGTACTTAATTTTCATGTATTATACATTAGTCTCTCGAGGCATTAGGATAAGTGGGAGATTGTTAGGATTGGTGTCCTAATTCTCTTAGAGTATCGTAGTTTGTAAACTTTGTACACATTGTTATTAATAAAATAAGAGTTATTTTATTTGCATTTACTTATATCCAATAAACAAAGATCCGTGGTTATTGTATGTAAACTTAAGCATGTATATGAGATATACAAGTGGTTCATGCCTTAAGTAATAACCTAAAAGGTCTTTAGTATAAGGATAAAGAAGGGATACCTTTTCTTGGTGACACTATGGATATGACCCGCTTTGTATAGGATTAAAAGTGTTGTGAACCACTACAGATGATCTAATCCTGACCATTCATGTGAAGATATGCGAGCGACGGTGTCCTATACAAAGAGTTTGTATAAGACCAGTCCACAAGACGATTCGTCTCTTTACATAACATCGTTGATACTTGAAACTTACATCTCACTAAAACGACCATAGGCGACATAACCTTAATCCTGAGTGTTTTGGGAACTCCTGCCTATGAGGGTGGTCTTTGGATTAGTATGGCTGAGAGTGGCCAAATTACCAACTCAACAAGCCTCCCTTTTTGGGGATTTTTTTGATTAGAGAGCTGAAAAGTCAGTTACACAAGATGGAATTTACTCCTTCCCTGAAGCAGGGGTAAGTAGATAGATTGCTACCTTAAGGGCTGATTCTGGGTCTTGAACATAATGGCCACATCCTCTCTTTGGAAGAGAGAACCCACTCATAGTAGGACTATGACTTATTGTTCATTAGAGAAATCAATGGTACTTAAAGACTTAGATGTAACTATAGGGGAAAAACGATAAATTCACCCAACTGTACTTACGAACGACCTATGAAGGGTTATCGCACTGTTGATTGGTTAATATGGACATAGAAATATATCTGTAGTGAGAAAAGTACAGCTGTCGGTCTTTAGTAGAGTGCCTGACAGTTAACGGATGGTAGATCCCGTGACTAAAGAGTTTAGTTATTTATTCACATACCGTTGGAGCTTCAAGCTACAGTTTCATAAGGCCCCCTTGGTAGCTCAATGGATCCAAGTTGAGCATCAGTTCTTGAGGTTGATTTGAAGTGTTCAAATTAACAAACCGAAATTCAATTATATATGATATAATTGGTGTGATATATGAAATACATCAAGTGGAGAAATTAATGTAAATATGATTTACATCAAGTATCATAAAATAGAAAAAGAACTATAGTTTGTATGTTTCATGAGATGAAATATTAAAACTATAGGTTATGAATATAACATGGTAAGTTGGTTATCATATTTATTTATAATAAATTAATTATATGATAGTTAATTTATTTTTCTCTAATACCAATTGAGTGGGAGGTTATTGGTGCTTTTATGGTAACTGTGAGATAAAAAGGAAAATTGTTTTCCTAAAATTAAAAAAAAATTGCCTCATTCGGAAAGAACTCACGGATAAGCTATCAAGTGAAAGAGTTTCACTAAGTGATAGCTGACAAAGACTAAACGATTGTGCAACTTTGACTATACAATAGTCATTCAGCTGATCGTAGCTAAACGATCGAGTGGCTAAGTCTATATGATAGGCTTCCGTTTACTAAACGATTGAGCACATCGTCTATACGATAGACACCTTTTGATCTCCCACTTGCTCGATCGTCTACTCGATTGTAGACCTCCAGACTTTTCCTCAAGCCAAGATCATACAAAGCCCACAACTCCTGGATTCTAACACCGAGAATACCAAGGTAACGATTGTGGTGGTATCTTCACTCAGTTCATGGATTAAGTTAGACTCGATTGGTTTCGTGGAGGCTGTGTTCGTGTTGTTCCGGTCATTGCGTTCGAGAGTTCCTGTGGACGCATTTGGATTGATCAAGGGATTCTTGAAGAATGCTTCTTCAAAGGTATTCATCCTCTATCCCTTCTATCATCTCTTAACATGCTGTATTTTTTTTGTTTATGCATGACCTGTTAGTTTTCATTTTAAGACTGTAATTGTTTTTGTTCAATTCGAATGGAATTTGGAATGATCCCTTTCGCTGCTCATGAAAATCCTCGTTCTTGATTTCCTTCATTAACTCCTCTTGTCTATGATAGCACCATTTGCTTACGCTATGTTGAAGTGGACCATCATGTCCAGGACATATTTTCTAACAGAGGTCCCCTCTTTCGTACATGAATTATAAATATATTTTATATCATCATGTCATACCGATGAGGACATCTATCCAAACATCCCTAGTAATGACTCCATAATCTCTCTAGTAGTGACCATGGTTTCATGCTCTTTAGTAAGCATATTAGATATGCTTGCTTAAATGTAGGTTCTGGCTTTTTGGTTAGCCCTGACCCATCGTTCATAGGCATCCCAAACATTTCCATATGTATTAGAACTGGGAAGAGAAGGACGTTCCTCTGTTAAAACGAATCTCATGTCATTAATGACTAGTATCGTGTTTATATTTGATTTCCAATTTGAATAACCCTCTCCATTGAACTTATCGGAGGATAATAGTTGAATAATCGAGTTCGACATGTTGAAACATAAATAAATTCTATGGGAAAATTCCGTCTAAATCCAAATTTAACAAAAGTTATAAAGTACCCATATATCTTTATTTATTTGCAACGATACTTTAGTAAGTAAGAGTAGATGTTATCGAGGGGTATTCAAAATACTCTTTCACTAAAGCAAGACATTCATGACTAAATACTATATCTAGAACAACTCTTATTCTTATAGTCATTTAGTTACCATTTTTGGTCAAGAACTTACTAACACTTGGTAACTCTTGTAAATGTGACCCTCCATTTTTAGATTTCATAAAATGGTATGAATATGCCACCGAATTAGAAGACAATGTTCAAGATGGAACTAAGAAAACCTATTCACTTTTGAAGTTCGAGTTGTTCTGAATCCTATGTTGTAACCCTCCGAAGGGATAGCCACGACTAGCTTATGCTGCCTAAAAATGACAGCGGATGCAACATAAGAATCTCATAGTTCAAACTAATGGAAGAGACCGTAGGATATGTTGACACATTTCTTGCACCCACTTATTATGAAATACTTCCCCTATTCACCTTGTTATTGACCCATGCAAATACTTTTCAATAGAGCAGTCGTGGTAAAAGTGACACAAAACCGAGCATAGATCTCACGATGTGAACTCCTAGGTATGTGAGAGCTAAAAATAATATATTGTATATATTATTAATCTCCCACTGAAAGGTTCTAATTGTTTGGGTATCTCTTGTACTTAGGTTTATTTTGGCTAAAAAAACACCCTAAGTCTGTGGTTTATCCAAGTATAACGTTTATATTTGGATTTAACTTACGGTGTCTAGATGATAAAAAAAAATTTATTACGTCACACCGGTCAGGCATACTCATAAAACAAGTTAATTAATGGAACAAAGGAAGAAAAAATATATCTAAAGTACTATAATTAGGTTAATTTAAAAGAATAAGCATGCAATTAGAATTAAGAACAAAGGGATAGAAGATATACAACCTTTGTAATCTCAAAACTTCTCCAAATCAACTCCAATCTCCTCACGAACGATTTGTAGATGATAACTTGTAGAAATTCAAGCTATCGCAGCTTTTTACTTAGAATAGTGAGGGTTGGCAAGTAGAACATGTCTTGATATTACTAAAAATTCATGTGAAATAACGAACTTGCGTTGATTTACACTAAAAATCTCCGCTAACCCCATATCATGCGTTATCTTGTGTGTCTATTTTGTAGTTATTGCATGAGTCGATCACATACACTGATCTCAATGAAGAAAAGTTGGTCGTATGCACTGTCGTAACTATAGTGATAGCCATGACAAAAGTATGATCGCAAAGAGTGGATGGAATGCGTTGATCCTTCAGAAGAAATGAATATGAACGTATACCTTGGGATATATGAGTTACACAGTAGATCTTCTGAAAAGCAATCAGATCATGATGACATTCTCACCTACCACGTCAGTAATGGCGGTGATTCAGAGCGGGATTATCAAAGATGTCGGCATTTGGCTCTATAAATAGAGCCTTGACGCCAATATTCAAGCATCCAGGACTTCTGCCTTGGGCAGATTCCTGTGATCACAGACGAGAGCATGAGTAAGAATTTCTCTAAGAGTTATTCACTTCCACAACCACCTCCGATTGATGACTGGAGCTTCGCCGGAGGTAGAGCTCGAGAGGGCTTATTCCATCGCTCATCTATTACACCACTAACAGCCTTGACATACATCTGATGCAAGCAAGAGATTGCCTACATCTAGCCTTCCACCTCTCTTTTTCACCTCTGTATTGTATTACATTTTGGCTTAAGATATTAATAAACTTTGTAATCAATGCATCTCTCTAATTCCTTTAATATCATTTTCATCATCTTCCTCTATTTTATCGTCTTTTTCTTCACCGCCATGAGCTAAGTGCAGATCACAAGAGTCATGCACATTCAATAATGCGCCATAGAGATATGACACATGTAGTGGACCATCGAGAGGTGTGCGACACGAGAGTGTAGAGAGTCAATCCTATTTGCTTAGTGCGAGACTATCGTAATGCTTGTCTATGATCGCTCATAGAAACAAGTGGCTATAACCAACTACTCGAGAGGGTAAGTAGTTGTAAAAGTCACTAAGCAAAGTAAGAAGTGTTCCTAGAGATAGAAATAACCTTATGCTCAATGCAACATTAATCATGCGTCATAAAGATATGACACATGTAGCTGAACACCGAGAGGTGTGCGATGCGTGAGTGTGGCAAGTTAGGATTACCCTTGCCACCAAACTTAGGAACTTGGCGATGTATCTTCCCCAACCCGAGTTTTCCATGCATCTTACGCGTTAACAGTTGTCGCGTTCTAACAATTCTTATAGTTAGACATCAAATGCTCACTGTCTATTTAGCTAGGAGTAGGAGTAATGCATAGTTAATCAACTTCTTTCTTTTTATTTGTATTCCCCGCCTCAAACACATCACTTAAATTCGTCTTTTAGTTGCAAGTCCTTGTGTTCGACCTCGAATAATCCTGAGAAACTTATGATCTTGTTATACTTGGCAAGAGAACAAGTAAAATTGTGACAGGAGTGCATGATCATCGCATACACACTTAACACATACTCTTCAGACCATCGCATGACCATTAACGTATATCAACAAACTAATTTATCCCCAACAATAGACCACCACAAGAGTCTTCCCAACTATTCTCCGACCTTAGAACGGGATGGTGGGATCCAGTGAGTGACTAAATTGGAGGGGAAAAGGTTAAGGATTTGACAAAAATAGGTTAAGATGATCAAATAATCTCATAAAGTCCACTTGGCCAAGAGATTTAAAATTCATAAAACTTTCTTTTTTATAGGCCATATCATGCAAAACATACCACATTAAGTTTGATGAGAATTTGACACTAAAAAATTTACTAATTCAAAGTGGGATTAGTGGGGACAAGTGTCTTCAATTGAAAACAACATTTAACACTGCAAATATTGGAATTTCCTACTCAAAATTGTTGGATCTTTCCACTAACTTGGTCAAAGGTTAAAGTTTAACTTTCAAAGTCCAAAGTCAACAATTTTGACTTTTTGACTTTCAAAGTCAAAAGTCAAGTCAAAAGTCAATATTTTGACTTTTATTGCATTTTTTACC
Source organism: Benincasa hispida (assembly GCF_009727055.1). NCBI lineage: Eukaryota > Viridiplantae > Streptophyta > Magnoliopsida > Cucurbitales > Cucurbitaceae > Benincasa > Benincasa hispida. Next base: position 57,655,477 of record NC_052360.1, on the reverse strand, counting down.
TAGTCAACAATTTTGACTTTTGATGCAATTTTGACCTAGTAAACTATTTTTACTTTTATTGCAATTTTGACCGATTCCATTTAGTTTCAAAATTAATTCTAATAATTAATTTTAAAATTAAATTAATATTAAATAATTAATTAAACAATTCAATTCATTTAATTTAATATTAAATCCAACATTAATCCCAATCAATATGAATCCCTATTCATAATCTTGATATTTACATATTTTCTATTTTCTCTCACTTTATGTTTAATTCACAATTAAACATTAGGTTCAATATATCGTATATATTTAACGCTTTGCTCCAAAAATCGAATTCGAACACTTCAAATTTGTTCATCACACTGTTCTAAGGTTTAGTCCAATATGATCTAGTAGGGGTACCTTATGAACCTATAAATAATGGGCTCCAACGATCCGAGATTAGCCAGCTATACTCTTTAACCCAATTAACCAACATTCATTAACTATCGGGTCACTCCACTAAAGCCCGATAGTTGCATAGTTCTCACTGTAGATGTATTTCTATCCACTCGATATAACCATAATTAGTAAGTCAACCATTCACAGGTTGTTTGTAATAACGTCTGGGTCAAAAGTTGTTTTACCCCTGAGATTACATCTTGCTCCTTAAGTCTCACTGATCCTCTAATGAACAATTGGTTTGTGATCCAATCACTAAACCGAGTCCTTCTCAGGCCAATGAGAGGGTGGGGCCCCTTGTTCAAGACTTGAATCAGTACTTAAGAGAACAACCTTTCTACTATCCCTAAATCGGGTAGGAGTGAATTCCATCTTGCACCCTATGTCCTCATCTATTTACCTAGTCTTACCCTTGAAATGGAAGGCTTATTGAGTCAGCGCTATTGAGGCAACCCTTATCTATGAAAATCTAAGGATAATCCTGAATAAACAGGAGTTCATAGTTAGATCAAGATTCAGGTCGAGTTACCTTGGTCATCGATTTGAAACAGTCAGTCTTAAACATTAAAAAACGTTATAAAGTAAGAGTGAATTCTTTCTTGGTCTTGGTTTTATACAAATCTAAGGATAATCCTGAATAAACAGGAGTTCATAATTAGATCAAGATTCAGGTCGAGTTACCTTGGTCATCGATTTGAAACAGTCGGTCTTAAACATTAAAAAACGTTATAAAGTAAGAGTGACTTATTTCTTGGTCTTGATCTTATACAAACAAATTGTATAGGACGCTCCCACTCGCATGTCTCTATATGAACGATTCAGGATCACATCGTATGTAGCTACAAAGTGGGTCACGTCCAATAGTGTTACTAGAATAAGGTACCCAACCTTATTCATATACTATAACCATTTTAGCTATTTACTCGAACTTGATCCATCTTTATGTAATAGCGATGGATCTTAGTTTATTGGATTTAGTCTAAACAAGTACAATTTACCTATTCAACAACAATTTTATTGAATAAATGTCAATAATATCTTTATTGATAATAGAAACATGTTTAACATTACAAATTACGAGTTTTAGGACATACAACCCAACAAACTCCCACTTGGACTAAAACTTTAGTGGATTTACTTATATACAGATATGTACAATGTTGAGTAATGAGAGAATACAATAATCTAGGGCATCTATACACCCTTAACATTTTCCCACTTACCCTAGATTTATGTATCTTGTAGTCCCATTCCTACTATGTGACCCTTAAACACTTTAGTCGGGAGGGCCTTTGTAAATGGATCAACATGATTATCTTTAGATGCTATTTTCTTGACTATCACGTCTCCTCTGTGTACTATCTCTCTAATGAGATGGTATTTTTGCTTAATGTGCTTTCCTCGTTTGTGGCTCCTAGGTTCCTTTGAGTCGACAACTGCTCCACTGTTATCACGATACAGGGTGATTGGCAGGTGCATATTTGGAACAACTTCCAAATCAATCAGGAACTTTCTGAGTACTGCTTCTTTGGCTACTTCACATGTAGGTACATACTTAACTTCCATGGTGGAGTCAACAATACAACTTTGCTTTATGCCCCTCCACACTATAGCTCCTCCATTCAGAGTGAATACTTACCATAAAGTTGATTTCCTTGAATTGATATCGGTCTGGAAGTCAGAATCTGTGTATCCAGTAAGGACAAGATCCTTTACACCATATATAAGCTTATAGTCCCTCGTTCTTCGAAGATACTTGAGGATGTTTTTAACGGCAGTCCAATGATCATATCCAGAATTGGACTGATATCTGCTGACAATTTCAACTGCATAGCATATGTCGGCACGTGTACACAACATAGCGTACATCAAGCTCCCAACTGCGGACGCATAAGGAATTCTTTTCATTCCCTCAACTTCTTGAGGTGTCTTAGTCTACTATTCCTTAGACAAAAGAATTTCATGCCTGGAAGGTAGTATACCTTTCTTAAAATTTTGCATTTTATATCTAGACAACATCTTGTCAATATAAGATGTCTGAGACAATGCTAACGTCCCATTCTTGCGATTCCAAATTGTTTAGATCCCAAGAACATACTGTGCTTCTCCCAAATCCTTCATTTGGAATTGCATAGCCAACCATCTCTTAACGTCAGCAAGAAATTCTACTTCATTTTCTATGAGTAGAATATCATCAACATATAAGACCAGAAAAGCTACAGTTTTGTTGACAATCCTCTTGTAAACACAAGGTTCGTCAACATTCTGTTCAATGCCATAAGATTTGATCATAGTGTCAAATCCCGTATTCCATCAAGAAGCTTGTTTTAACCCCTAAATGAATCTATTAAGCTTGCAAACCTTTTGCTCTTGACCCTGTTCAATAAACCCCTCTGGTTGAGACATATAGATACTCTCATCAAGATAACTATTAAAAAAACCTGTCTTGAAATCCATTTGCTAGATTTCATAATCATAAAAGGCGGCAATAGACAAGAATATTCTAATAGACTTAATCATGGCAACTGGAGAGAATGTTTCTTCATAGTCTACCCCTTTTTTTGGATAAATTTTTTTGCCACGAGTCTAGCTTTATAAGTTTTGTTGGATTGTATTATCACACAGCAGAAGCGATGATGATCAATAAGCACTCTAATTCATTAATATTGGCAAAAACTAAAGCATGCTTACACAGAAATAAATTGGTTTCAAGTCATACCTTTGTAGAACTCTTGAAATCTCGATTTCCAGCTACAAAACTCTCCAAATCTTGTTGTAGACCACCTCAAGATCTTCCCTACTATTCTCTCGGTGCTCTAGATTGAGTTGTGGGACTCAAAATAAGTTTGAATCAAGGGAACTTGGATAATTATTCACAGCAGCAACCCACTTGAAGAACTCCTTCTTCAATTGATTTTTTTAGCAAAAATTCGATCGATTGCATTGCCTCAAATTCACTCCAATCTCTTCAATATATTGTAGACCATCATGTAATGAGAATGACTGCATGAGATGTAGCTCATGATTGGAGTAATTGAAGCTTAAAGATGGTGGGTTTAATGTGAGCAACTTGAAGATGATGATGGAAAACTCAAATTCCATTTTGTGTTTTTCTTCTTTTTCAACTTTTAAAAAATTAATTTCATAAATCAATTTATTTTCTAAAATTAAAAATATTATTAAATTATAAAATTAATTTCATAAATTAATTTATCTAATAAAATTAATAAATAATTATTTAAACAATTTAAATAATTCTAATTAATTTAATATCAATATTAAATTAATTTTACACAATTCCACCTTCATATATTTAAATCATATTTAAATATTAATTCTCCAATTTCGTTTAATTCTAATTTGAACGTTTCAAATTAACTTATCAATCTACTCTAGAGCTAATCCATTTTCGAGCTAGTAGGGGGACCTCGCAGACTTACAGATCATGGGCTCTACGATCCGAGATTAATCGGTTAAACTCATTAGACCAAGCTAACCCCCATTTGTTAACTAATGGGTCACTCTACTAAAGCCTGTCTCTTATACACATCTAGATGTGTATAAGAGACAGCTTTATGTCCCCAACTATCTATCCGGTCTTACCCCTGAAATGGGAGGTTATTGAGCCGACGCTGTTGAACCAACCCTCACCTATGTAAATCTAAAGATAATCCCAAATAAACAAGAGTTCATAGTTAGCTCAGGATTAAGGTCAAGTTACCTAGGTCATCGTTTTGAAATAGTTAGTCTTAAACAGTAAACAACATTATAAAGTAATAGTGACTGATTTCGTGGTATAATATAGTACAAACCCTTTTGCACAGGGACGCCCCCACTCCTCATGTCATAACAAGTACGAATTAGGATCACTTCGTTTGTAGCACTTTGCAATTCTTTGTAACAACTACAGAGCAGACCGCATCCAATAGCGTTACTAGAATAAGGCACCTAACCTTATTCATATACTATAGATCATTTTGACTATATACTCAAACCTGATCCACTTTTATGTCTCCACATAAAGTTCAAGTACTCATGTAATAGTCAAGAGACTTTTAGGTTTATTGGATTTCTATTATGCAAAACATCTATTCAATAACAACTTATTGAATTTTCAGAATAAGTTCAATTGTTTACAAACCACGAGTTTTAGGACATAAAACCCAACAACTTTGTACCTCACCATCTTGGTCTCGTTTTCTCTTGTAGATCCATTTGCAACCAATAGGTTTTACCCCTCAGGTTGATCTACAAGTTCCCATACTGAATTAAAGTATATTAACTCCATTTCGAGGTCCATGACTTTTATCCATTGGTCTCTATCCAACTCTTCCGTTGCTTGTTTAAAAATCAATAGATCCTCTAAGCCATCATCAGGTATGATGACTTGAGTTTCAATTAAACCCATGTAGTGGTCAGACTGATCAATAACCCTCCCACTACGTCGAGGCATTCTCAACTCTTGAGAATGATGTGAAGTACTAGTTTCATCAACAAATCTTGTTGAAGGACCAGCTTGATCAACAACTTTTATTGATTTATCTATAGTTTCTCTAGACATCTCACCCAATACTACTTTACTGCCAGGTTGATGATTTTCAATGTGATCTTCCTCTAGAAATGTTGCATTTATCGATACAAATACTTTATCTTCCTGAACATCATAAAAATAACCAGCTTTTGTCTCTTTAGGATAGCCTATAAATAGACATACTTTTGAATGACGTTCCAATATCTTTGGGTTTTGTGCCAATACATGTGTTGGGCATCTCCAAATCTTGAAGTGACATAAACTACCTTTACGTCCTCTCTATAACTCATAAGTTTTTTTTAAATACTTTTCAAGGGAACCATGTTCAAAATATACACTGCTGTCTCTACTGTATGACCCCAAAAAGAACTAGGCAACTGAGTATAACTCATCATTGAACAAACCATGTCCAATAAGATTTTGTTTCTCCTTTCTGCTACACCATCTTATTGTGGTGTGCCAGATGTTGTATGTTAAGACTGAATTTCATGTTCTATCAAATAGTCTTGGAATTTTAAGTCCATAAACTCACCACCTTGATCCGATCGAAGTGTTTTAATCCTTTTACCTAATTGGTTCTTAACCTTTGCCTTATATTCCTTGAACTTTTCAAGTGTTTCGAAATTATGATGTATTAGGTAAATATAGCCATATCTCGATAATCATCTATAAAGCTGATAAAATATTCATCGCTCTTCTAGCTTTAACATTCATCGGACCGTAAAGGTCTGAATGTACTAGCTCTAAGGATTTTTTGGCTCTAAGACCTTTTCCTAAAAAAGATCTTCTGGTCATCTTGCCCTCAAGACAAGATTCATATGAAGATAAAGAGTTATCTTCTAACTGGTTTAGAAGTCCACTCCTAACTAATCTCCCAATCCTATTGAGATTAATGTGTCCTAACCTTAAGTGCCAAAGATAGGCATTTGTAGAAATCTTTCGTTTCTTATTTTGAGTTTTAGCTGTTTTAAACATCTCTATATTTAAAATGGCCTTTACCTTAGTTGGTTTAGCACGTATAAGTTATTTTCTAAATTTGTAGAACATATTTTAATACCTTTCTAAATAATGAACACTTCATTATTTTCAAAAGAGATTTTGTAATTTTGTTTAAGAAAACATGAGATAAATATTAAATTCCTTTTTGTAGAAAGAATATAATAGAAATTTTCAAGTAAAATGTGTTTATCTTCAATAAATAACTTCATATCTCCCACTACTTTAGCAAAAACAACTTCCATGTTCCCTACCTTAAAAGTTGCTTCACTTTCTGTAAGCTATCTCCAGGAACTAGTTTCCTGAGTGAAAGCACAGATATGATTAGCAGCACTTGAATATATTATCTAGGTTTTTTTATCATGTTCCACTAAGCACGTCTCAACGGAAAACAAATTGAATTTACTTTGTCGTGTTTTCTTTGTTTCTTCATCTATGACATTCATGATTTCTTTAATAGAAGCCATGTTCTTAATTTTCTTAGCTAATATTGCAGATATGTTTGCTAGAATAATATTTCGAGCCTTTTTATTTGCCTTTAATCCAATTGTCATATTCATTCCAACCATTTTGGTTTGCAAGAATTTTTTTTTTTAAATCATCGTTTACTGGTATATTTGATTTCCATGTTGAATAATTATTACCATTAAACATATCAAAAGTGAGTAATTTTAAGGAATTTAACATGATGAAATTTAAACAAACTATAATTAGTAAATTGTTTCTAAATCCAATTCAATTTTAGCAAAAAGAAATAATGTACCCAAAATTCATTATTTATTTGCAACGATACTATAGTGAGTCAGAATAAGTTCTACCGATGGGTAGTCAAATACTCCTTCACTAAAGCAAGACATTCTTGACTAAAAACTGTCTCCAGAATAACTCTTATTCCTATAGTTATTTAGTTATCGTTTTCGGTCAAAAACTTACTAACACTTAATAATTTTGTAAGTGTAACCCTCCATTTTCATACTGCAGAGGTCGACCACAACAATGATTCTGAAGTTGATGGTCAAGGTTGGGTATTGACTTAAGAAATCTTATCCATTCTTGGAGTTTGAGTTCGTTTCGAATCCTATGTTACGACCCTCCGAGGGTATAGCCATTTGTTAAACGACTGGTGTAGGTTGCCTAAAGTCAACAAGCAGGCGCAAAATAGGAATTTCATGGTCCAAACTAATGGAAGAGAATGTAGGACATGTTGACATATATCCTTCACCCACTTATTACGAACTACTTCCCCTATTCACCTTGCTATTAACCCATGCAAATATTATTTGAATGGAGGTCATTCCCAGGGTGACAGAAGTCGAGCATGAATCTCACGGTGTGAACTCTTGGGAACGTGAGAGCTAAAAACAACATATCGTATATGTTATTAATCTTCCATTGAAGTATTCTAAATGTTTGGGTATATTCTTTTACATAGGGATAATCCGGGTAATAAACACCCTAAGTCTATGTGGTTTATCTAAGTATAACGTTTATATTTGGACTTAACCTATGATGTCTAAGTGATAAACAAGTTTAAAACCTCACACTGCTCATGCATGCTCATAAAACTGGTTAACAATGCTCAGTATATCAGCTATAATCCCCAAGTAGGAGGTGTTACGTAAACCATCAACTTAAGTACCTCCAGCCTTAGACAGGATTATAGATTGATTGAGTTTATAACCACGTTTTATAAGATAACGACCTATTTTAACTATTAAAAAAAGTTATTATTAAACTAAGTGAGCATGCATCTTATCTTTGTTATAGATTTTAAAGTCTATCTTTCTTTATAACACTTGTAAAAAAGACAACAAACATATAACGTACATCTAACATGCTTTATATAACAATTATATAAACATTCATTCCATGCATTAAATAACAACTTATATAAAAAAAAAACCATGGAATCCTACACATGTATACTATACATTATAAACTTATAATATACTTGTAATGCAAATAGAAAAACTTAATCATTTCAATTTAGTTGAATGAGGAACCATATGAATCGTTAGAAACATGTGAAGTGTATGGCTAACCCAATAACAAGTTTCGTAAGGGAACTGGAGCCAAGGCTTAGCTCAGGACCCCACTACTCGTCGTATTTGGTTTGGTATTGCTACCGCGCATGACTTCGAAAGTCATGATGATATTACTGAAGAACGTCTTGACTGGTTGGTTTTTTAGATCCAGATAATGCGAAGCGATTTGGAACCAAAAGCGGTTAGCAGTGACCATTGAATAAGTAAATAACAACTTATATAAAAAAAAAAACCATGGAATCCTACACATGTATACTATACATTATAACACTTATAATATACTTATAATGCATGCTATATGCTTATCCTATGGTGAGATTTTAAATCTACATGGCATACAATATGCACACAATAGATAAATTATTTAATTCATACATTCACAATGCATAATTAAATAAACACACTAAAATGGACTAATTTTGACATCCTAAGCTAGCTAAAAGCTAAAATTATTACAATAATAAACCAAAAATAAACTCAAACACTTTGAACTAGCTCAAACTGCTTGAAAAATGCTTAAACTGGGCTTTAAAACTACAAAACCGCCCAAAAATCACCCAAAACGGTCAAAACTGGTCAAAGAAGTTGAACTAGATCAGGTCCAAACCATCTGGACAGTTTGAGCCACCAAACTAGGTGTGCAGATCGTGCTCGGGTCAGCTGGAGCTCCAGAACGACTTGGTTGGGGTGGGTGTGGCCTGCGCGGGGCTTGGGCCTGGACCGTCAAACGGGTCGGGTTTGGAGCAATTTTTGGGTCATGGACCAGGTTTAGGACAGCTACACACGACAGGCACCCTTTACGCGGGTCAGGCGCTACTCCGAGTCAAGTCGTCAGGTTAAAACTGGGTCTGGGAGTAGAAAACGGGTCTGAAAGCTAAAAAGAACTCCATAATGCAACCTATCCTCTTTCCCGGAAATGTACAATTACAACTTAAAAACAAATTTACAAATCCTTCGCAACACACTAAAGGCCATAATACACCGGGCAATTACAACAGTTATTACAACCCAAGAGAAAATTTGGATGCCAAAACTGAAATCGTCCATTTTGGCACACAAACATTCATCACATGAATAATACCCGCTATTCGCCTGCTATCGTGAGATGCTTTAGGAGTATATAAAGTAAAACAAATTGGAAGAATAAAGTCTAAGTGTTGCGTTCTGCCTTGATATGGTTAAATAACTGCAATGCGTTGGGGTGTTAGTATTATGCACAGAAGGCACACAACTCCTTATAATGACGTTCAAGTTTTCCTAGATTAGACCCGAGTATAAATCTAATCTAGGTTCCTAGCAAGTCTAGGGTCGATCACAGGGATTCAGTTTCACTAACACAGATTATGCGTTGTACTCGCAATAAGAGGTGTTTCCTAAATAAATGTGAAAGATGTATTATTTACACTAACATGTTATGCCTGTGTAAGACAATACAAAAGAGTTGAGTGGAAAAATGAAGGATCATGTGAAAATGGAATTTAAGTAGGTGGACGCGCCGGTTAAAGATAATTGCACACAACTGATGTAATGTGGATGAAATGGGATGGGTTTCTTATCTTTCTGTTCATGTGTTAGACATCATTTAACACTTCTCAATGCGAATAACATACAAGCCTATTTCTAGGATGCATGCATCTAACTTAGAATGCAAGAAACTCCAGTAAGTCTATCTCTAGCTGTACTAAGCGTTCTACTTAATGCAGCTTAGCTATTCTTTCGAACAACTAAGTAAAGAAGCTTTCACCAAGTTGTCAAGTTGGTTTAGGCGTAGGAACAGAATTATGCATGAAGTACTAATGCTTTCAACATAAATAAAAGATAAACAATAGCAAAAGTAATGATCAAATATATGAATTTTATAAAGGATCAATGAGTCTTTACAAAGAACTATATTCAATCAAAATGAAACGGAAATGATATTAAGGAGAAACTTAGTCAACCCAAAGAATACAATCTCTTATAATTCTTTGGCTCAATCTTGTTGTGTATAATCACTTTAAAGAGCCGAGGACAGAGTACCTTTCTCAAGAATAACTTTCTCCACTTACTGGCCGGCGGTGGTGGTGGTTTTAATTTACAGAGAGTATGAAGCTTCTAATTGTCTCCACTCTTAATTCTGAAGGGTCTTCAAGTATTTATAGGCGTTGGTCTCGTCCACTTGGAGGATAGGTTGCATTTAAGTCCATACCCTGGTCAGCATTAAACTCCATATCCTGGTTGGCTGCCTGACATCTGGAAGCTTTTCAGATGCTGCCTGCTACTGGAAGCTTTTCAGACGCCGCCTGTTGCAGGTGCCCATGCTTGCAAGTGGTGATGTGACACAATCAGCCCGGAGTAACAAATCTTCTATGAGTTGAATTCCCTCCGACGCATGGTTCATGCATTAGTGTGTTTCCTGCGACACTTGTCTAATGCATTATTGTCAGTTCTTGCATTGAAATCCTATAAAGTAGTGCGTTAGCGCCGCGATTTTTAGTGATATTCTTTTATATGAAATTGCTATTGTTCAAGTAAATCCATGCATTTTTATTAAAAATGAGGAAAGTTTATCATTAAAATCCCTAATTGTTCTAACTTAAGAGCAAAGATAACTCGTATTTTTACAAGTTATCACCCACCATATGCAAAAATTAACAAAAATTGAGTACTTTAAGCATGCTTTGATACTAATTGATAGAACAAACACATGTGCAGTAGAAGAAAAAACGGATCTAAAGCACTCTAATTAGGCTAATTTCAAAGAATAAGCATGCAATTAAATTAAGAACAAAGGGATAGAAGATATACAACCTTTTGTAGTCTTAAAACTTCACCAAATCAATTTCAATCTTCTCGCGAACGATTCCTAGACCACCAAGAGAGTCTTCCCAACTATTCTTTAGTCTTAGAACGAGATGTTGGGATACTGTGAGCGACTAATTTGGAGAGGAAATGGTTAAGGATTTGAGAGAAAATAGGTTAAGATTATCAAATAATCTCATAAAAGTCCACTTGGTCAAGAGAGCTAAAAATCATAAAACTCTTCTTCTTATAGGCCATATCATGCAAACACGCCACTTTAAGTTTGATGAGAATTTGACACTAAAAAATCCACTAACTCAAAGTGGGTTTAGTGAGACAAATGTCTTCAATTGAAAACAACACTTAGCTATGCAAATGTTGGAATTTCCCACTCAAAGTTGTTGGATCTTTCGACTAACTTGGTCAAAGGTCAAAGTTTGACTCTCAATGTCCAAAGTCAGCAATTTTGGCTTTTTGACTTTCAAAGTCAAAAGCCAACATTTTAACTTTTATTGCATTTTTGACCTAGTCAACAATTTTGACTTTTGATGCAATTTTGACCTAGTAAACTATTTTGACTTTTATTGCAATTTTGACCGATTCCATTTAGTTTCAAAATTAATTCTAATAATTAATTTTAAAATTAAATTAATATTAAATAATTAATTAAACACAATTGATTTAATTTAATATTAAATCCAACACTAATCACAATTAATATGAATCCCTATTCATAATCTTGATATTTAAATCTTATTTAAGTATTTCCTATTTTCTCCCTATTTATGTTTTATTCACAATTAAACATTAGATTCAATATATCGTATATATTTAACCCTTTGCTCCAACAATCGAATTTGAACACTTAAAATTCATTCATCACACTGTTCTAAGGTTTAATCCAATAAGAGCTAGTCGGGGGACCTCATGGACCTACAGATCATGGGCTCCAACGACCGAGATTAACCGACTAAACTCTTTAACCCAATTAACCAACATTCGTTAACTATCGGGTCACTTCACTAAAACCCAGTAGTTGCACTTCCCTTACTATAGAGCCAACTCCCACCATGCAATTCTAAGGATAATCCCGAATAAATAGGAGTTCGTAGTTAGCTCAAGATTCAGGTCGAGTTACCTAGATCATCGATTTGAAATATTCAGTCTTAAACAGTAAAAACAACGTTATAAAGTAAGAGTGACTTATTTCATGGTCCTGGTCTTATAAAAACTCATTGCATAGGACGCCTCTACTCGCATGTCTTCACATTAACGATTCAGGATCACATCGTTTGTACTATCTACAAAGTGAGCCACATCCAATAATGTTACTAGAATAAGGTACCCAACCTTATTCATATACTATAGACCATTTTTTTTTATTTACTCAAAATGGATCCATCTTTATGTCTCCACATAAAGTTCAAGTATTCATGTAATAGCCATAGATCTTAGTTTATTGGATTTGGTCTATATAAGTACAATTTACCTATTCAACAACAGTTTTATTGAATAAATGCCAATAACATCTTTATTGATAATAGAAAAATGTTTAACATTAAAAATTATGAGTTTTAAGATATACAATCCAACATTAACAACGCTCAATATCTCGGCTATAATCCCCAGGTAGCAGGTGTTATGTTAACCATTAACTTAAGTACCTCCAGCCTTAAATAGGATATAGATCGATTGAGTTTGTAATCGTGTTTTATAGGATAACAACCTATTTTAACTATTAAAATAAGTTTTTATTAAACCTAAGTGAGTATGCATCTTGTCTTTGTTATAGATTTTAAATGTCTAATTCATTTTATATCACTTATAAAACTATAAGACATGCTATAACATACACTTAAAGTATTCCATACTTTAATATAATAATTATATTAAATTTATGATACCCTAAACATGCATACTATATATATAACTAATTTATAACATATGAAAATGCATGAAACATGCTTTCCTATGGTGGGATTTTAAATCTACATGGCTTACAATATGCACATACATGTTTGAATTAAATGTAACATATATCACATGCACATATATTTAAAATAACATTGATATGGACCAACTTTGGCATCCTAAGCAAGCAAATAAGCTTAAATAATACAAAAAAACTTCAAAGTGCCTCTAGATCGCTCGACCCAACTCGAACTGGACCCGAATTGCCCGAACTGGACATCCAGTGTTCCAAAAAGTACTGAATCAAACCAAATCGGGTTGAACCGGACCCCCAGGCAATTGAACAGGTCGAACCAGACCAAACCCATGAACTAACTCTTTGCACACCTGTTTCTAGGTTGGGATGAGTAGCGTTATGCCTCGGGCTTTAGGATGAACAACGTTGCAATACTGTATGGGCAGATTCGCGATGCTGCCTAACAGTGGCATCTTTTTTAGTTTTCTCTAGCTGACCTTGCTTCCTTGAATCTTCAATTACAACCTAATTTCAACTCTATTGACTCCAATAAAATTACAGACCCTCAAGCACACATTAAGGCCCATCAAACAAGAGCCAATTACAATAACAACATCATAGCCAAAGAAGAATCTATTGTCAAAGTTGTAAGATCATCCATATTAATCACATAACATGCATTTCAAGAAATTCACTCACCAAACTCAAATTAACGTTAATTGAGTACTTACATCATACTTTGATACCAATTGATAGAATAAACATGCAAAATACGAAAGCTAACAAAATCATTAAGTAATTTAATTACATTAATTTGAGTAACAAGCGTGCTAAAACACATAGCTTGAATACCATTGTAGATTACCACTTAATCATCCACGAAATTGGCCTTCAATCTCTTCCGTAAACCACAAGAGTATCTTCTCTACTATTCTCAGCCTTGAATTGAGTGATGGAGCTTCAATTGAGAAAGAATTTTATGTTAATTTGGAGGGTTCGAAAGAACAAAAAAAAAAAAAAAGCAAAAAAGCAAAATTTTCCCTCAAAATTAAATTGCATGCCATTTAATCTAATCAAATTAGAAGTATTTAATCAACCTAAACATGCAAGCACTCATTTGATAAGCTAGCACTGTATAAGTGGGCTAGGTCTTAATTTAGGAAAAATCCACTATGAAAGTGAATTTTCGACAAATCCACTAACACAATTAATTAACAATTTTAATTACATTTAATTTAAAACTAAATTAAACAAAATTTAAATTCAATTTCTTTTAAATTTTAATTTAATTTAATTAATTAATTAATAATTTAATATAAAATATTAAATTAATAAAACACCTAATTCAAACATGAATCCTATTCATGTAATCAATATTTAAACCATTATTTATATATATTGAACTCTCCAAATACGTTTAATTTCAATAAATTTAAAAGTTAATTATATCAAATATAGTTATCAAAACCCTAAATTGAATTTGAACACTTCAAATTCACTCAATATTCTAATCCATGGTTTAATCTTTTACGAGCTAGTAAAGGGATCTTATGGACTTATAGATCATGAGCTTCAAAGTTTTGAGATTAATTGGCTAAACTCTTTAAACCGAATTAATCAATATTCGTTAACTACCGAGACATACCATTATAGCGCAGTAGTTGCACTCTTCTCACTGTAGATATATTTCTGTCCACTTGATTTTAACCATAATTAGTAAGTCGATCCTTCACAAGTCGTTCGTATTTACAGCTAGATCAAAATTATCATTTTACCCCTGTACATACATCTTGCTTTTTAAGTCTTCACTGATCCTCTATTGAATAATTGATTAATAATCCAACTAATAAACCATATCTTTTTTTGTCATGAGAGGGCGGGAACCCTTTGTTCAAGTTTAGGAATCAGTACTTAAGAAAACAACTTATCTGCTAACCCTAAGATGGGTAGGAGTGAATTCTTTCTTGCAGGACTATGTCCCCTGCTTTGTAGATATTACAATTGTTGTAAAGTGTTACAAATAATCTGATCCTGATCATTCATGTGGAGACATGTAAGTAGAGGTATTCTATACAAGGGTTTGTATAAGACTGAACCACAAAATGATTAGTCTCATTATATAACACAATTGATAATAGAGACTTACATTTCACTAAGATGACCATAGGTGACATGACCTGAATCCTAAGTGAGTTGTGAACTCCTGCCTATGAAGGCAGTCCTTTAATTTATATGGGTGAGAGTAGCTAGATCACCGACTCAATAAGCCTACCATTTTGGGGATTCGTCTGATTGAGGAGATGGGAACACAACTACAGAAGACGAAAACTCAATCCCTAATGTCGAGGTAAGTAAATAAATTACTTCCCTAAGGGCTGATTCCAGGACTTGAACAATGTGGTACCATACCCTCTCTTGGCTCGAGAGGGGTTTGGTCATAGTTGGACTATGACTTATTGTTCATTCGAGGGATCAGTGTGTTGGATTGGTGTCCTAATTCTCCCAGAGTCTCGTTGTTTGTTGGGATTGGTGTCCTAATTCTCCCAGAGTCTCGTTGTTCGTAATTAAACACATTTTTTATGAATAAAATAATTTTTATTATCATTCTGGCATTTACTCATATCCAATAAACAAAGCACCGTGGTTATCTTATGTAAACTTAAGCATGTATTTGTGATATACAAGTGGATCATGCCTTAAGTTATAACTTAATTAGGTCTATAGTATAACGATCATGGAGTTCTCTTACATGATAGACACTCAGCTAGACGATGAGCTAAACAATCACATAGCTTTTGCTAGAAGATCGCATAGATTTTCCTAAATGATTGGGCATCGACCTATACGATAGGTTGTTTCATCTCCCACTTGCTCAATCGTTTACACGATTATGGTTCCTTCGGTTTTCTGCCTCTAACCAAGTCCACACAGAGCCCACCCTCTGGATTCTCACACTGAGAATACCAAGATAACCTTCTTGGTGGTGTTATACTCAAATTGACACAATCGAGGTTCTGTGGAGGCCGTTCGCAGTGTTCAGGGGGATCTCAAAATAGAATAAAAACCGGCTTCTTTCATTTGTGTAGGATAAAGGAGCCCATCTCTCTGAGTCATATTGAGGGGTATCCCAAGCATTTAAGTCAAGGAGTAAGGTAGACTATGTATCGTTTCCACGATCATGAGCTCTTGTGCACTCATGAAACCCGGGTCGGTCGATCCTCCATTCATCCGACCAGAGGTGTGGATAACGAGGCCAGCTTCACAACCTTCTCCCTTCTGTCCCTATGTTGTAGTAAAAAGATCAGGATACCATTGATTTTCTCATTCCAAGTATCCTTCATACTATTGCTTTTCATTACCGATGGTATTTCTTTTTTCATTTAAGCATTTCTCAAGTTTTTTTAATGGGATTACACTACTGACCCTCCCACTAACATAGAAAGAAATTCTCGTAACGTCAAAGTCTCTATATGAATCTCTTCCCGACCAGGTCGAATCGGGCCACCACTTGGGGTGGGAATGGCTCAGCACACATGCATCATTTGATGAAAGCACTCCAGTCCAGTCGCCTCCTCGAAGTGGCTTGTCAACCACGCTTTCCCTACCTCAAAACAATGCTCCTCACCAAAAGCCCTTCCTTGGATTGGGGCAACACAGCAATGAGTAGTTCGCTCCAGGACTCAACCCCCTCGAGAGCAGAATGCCGGCTGAGATGGAGCTGGAAGCCAACACTTTCCTGGGGCTTGCCCCAACATCTAAATCAAATTGTTGGCGGGCTAGAAAAGGAACCAGCCCAGCCTTTTTAAGGAAGCTTTGCGTGATAGGCACCGCCTATTCACTCGGACAATGCTCTGAACACGAAAGTGTGTAGTTCCGCCCCCTTTTCCCATGCATAGTCCTCGCTATCCACCCCACTATGCGGCAGAGTGGGCGTCGTTATCTTCCCACCCAAAGAAACAATTCCCCTTCAAGTCCTTAAAGGAATCGAAATGGATTCCACCACTTTGGAGATCTGAAAGCAGGTGACTGAGCTGATCGTAGGAGTGCTCCCTTGTTCCACGGGGAAGGCCCAGGCTCCCCGTCCTAGCCAATCTCCTTGTGGATCAAGACCAGACATGATCCTGAAAATCTCGACCTTGACCTCGAATAGGTCTTCGGTCTTTCTTTTTTGGTTAACGAAGAAGCCCGAGGAAGACTCAAAAAAGACTTGGGTCGGATCCTTCCTTGCTTGTAAGCTGAGCTAGAGCATTCTTTCTTTATCTTTATTGCTTACCTGGAATGAGAGACAAGTCACAGTTCGTTACCTTGGCAATCGCTTAGTTCGAGTGCATGGTGATTGTGCAGTGGAGCGATCATGTTGGACGAACGTTCGTGTGTTGCTGTGTTGCTGTGATCGAGCGTTCATGATCAAGGAACTAGAAGATGAGTCTACAAAGGTTTGTTGATTCTTCCCTTGATCTGTAGTAAAGCATGCTATAATTTCTATTTTATGCATAATCACATGTTTTTGTTATTGTAATTGTAATTCTTCCCTTGATTCTTCCACTGCTCATGGAAATCCTCATGTTTAATTTCCTTCAATTAGTATCAGAGTCAGGTTGTTCTGATATTCCTAATTTCAATTCTATTTTGAACTTCTTTTACAGTCTTGGTGGCTTTTCTGCATTTGTGATTAATTGTTAAATGCTTTTGTGGATGGCGTTGATGGATGTTTACAGGTTTAATTGTCTTTCTTTTAAAGCTTTCTACAATTACAAAGTGTTAATTTGTAAGGGCCCCTGTGTTTTTGGGCGTAATTAACATGTTATAGAGCCTTTAATTTAAAGAGTTTGAGTTAGTCGAGTCGTTCGTGATGAAGTTTTGTAGCATGGTGATGTAGTTCTCAACGAGGAAGAAGACCAAGAGTTGGTCGTATTGTGTAGCCTAAGTTAAACGATTGTTGGGATTTATCTAAGCAATCGTGTAGATTTTTCTATACGATCGTGTAGTATTTACTAAATGATCGTTTAGCTTGGGGTAAATTGTTTACTCTATCGCGTAGCGTTGGTTGCCCGATCACATAGGCACTGGAGGTAGACGATCATAGTGGGAGTGTTTGATGCTCATCGTTTAGTAAAAGGCGCGCGTGAGACGATCGTGTAGTTAGCATGCCTCATCGCTTAGTTACTCCTACATGATTGCACGGTATACGATATGAGGGTGCTCACTAAGCGACGTTTAGGCGATGGTGCTTTGTCGCATCATAGTCGTTTAGACGATTGTGTAAGGCTGGCATTGTGTGAAGTGCACTAGACGATCGCATACCTTCATCACTTAGTAAAAGGTACACGATCGTTTAGCTCTGGGAGCGTTGGTAAATGATAGAGTGAAGTGTTTATTCTTTCATGTAGACGATCACGGGGAGTTTGGTGCACGATGGTTGGAGACGCGTTGTTTTGCCGAAACGGTTCAAGACCCGATTCACCTATTTAAACCGGAGACTCCTTGGTTTTGTAATAGTTAGCTTTAATTATGTGAATTTGAGGCAATTTTACCCGGTTCATCAACATTTGTTTATTATACATGTGATGCATGGTGTTTATATGGCAAAGTGTTTGACATATAGTTTAAAAACTCATCTTAGGTTGTGCAATTATTCATGCATCATGTATTATAAATGTTATAATCTAGCATGAAGAAATTACATGAAAGCATGCGCATGCATCATGAAATATAAGAGTTATATTTTGCATGTAGTAAGCATTATCATGCATCATTCTTTTATTATAAGTGTTATAGTCTAAGGGTGAATGGAAGCATGTTGTGCTTGTTTCGTTACTATTTTTGTATAAGTGTTACATAAAAGAAGTAGCGATGAATGAACAATACATTGAGCATGACACTTAAGCTGTTTGTAATCGTTATGAATACCTTGTATGTCTTAGCTTTGCATTGTGGTTTTGGTTGTTTCCGTTTATAAGTGTTACAAAGGAAATTAGAACTAAAATCGATAAGAAAGAGTTGCATGCGGACTTAGGGTGAACTCAAGTTTTTTAAAAGGGTTTTAAAATTAGATTGAAATAGACGTAAGTTCAAATGGTTCTAAAGAGTTTAGTAACTTAGATTAATCTTTTAAAATCGGTTTAATAGGATTAAATTGATTGGCATAAAAGATTAAATTTGTTTAAAATCTATCTATAAGGGACCTTTTGTCTAAGGCTGTCTAGGCTGGGGTTCTTAAGCTAACGGAAATGGAACACTCCTACCTGGGAACCTACCTGGAAAGGTGAATTAGATAGATTTTCTATAAGTATGCGACAATTGATCAAAGACTTCGTTAAAGAGTTTAATAAATGATGATCAAAAGTTGTTTAACTATTCAAGGTAAAAGTTACTCTTGGGCAAACCTAAAAGTCACTTAGTTAAAATCCTTAGCCATGTTTTTTCTAAGTAAACTAAACCCTAGGTTATAAAATACTCAGTGGAAGGAAGAGATGTATCTCATATGTCTATGATTCGACTCACGTTTCTCCCTGTATGTTCACACCGTGAGTTTCATGCTTGGTCTCGTGGTGCCCTGGGAGCATCCCCATTCAGATGGTGTTTGCATGAGTCAATATCAAGGTGAACGGAGAGAATGTTTATAGTAAGTGGGTGAAAGAATCAACACATCCTATGGTCTCTGTCATTGGTTCACACCGTGAGATCATTTTGTACTCCCTCGTGGTGCCCTGGGAGCGTCCGCCTTCGAATAGGTTTTGTGTAGTTGGTCAAGATCAAGGTGAACTTCAGAAATGGATAGGGTTGCTTTAGTTTTTGCCCCAATCGGATTTTTTCTCTTCGGATTGGTTGCTTGGGGCGGATCTCTAGGGCCTAAACTGGCGGGTCACACTTATGGGAGATTGTTAAGTAAGTTAATGGTCTCTTGGCCAAATCAATGATGGCTAGTCGTTATAGGAGCAAAAATTATTCTGGTATTAATGACTGGTTGAGAACTTCTCAATTCAGATAAAGGATAATTAACCTCCCTTCGGCGACTTTTGTCCTAAACCTTTGAGGCATCATTGCGAAACTAGATGTCACACAGGGTTCATATTAGTTTTGCTAAAACCTTATTGGATGTTGTTTGTTTTACAATGGGTATTTGCTTAAAAACCTAACGTAGGTCAATGTGTTTTTCTTTTCAGATACTTGTTAGTATTTCCGTTTAGTGCTTTTAATATGACCGAATACATACAGTAGAAAGAATCATGTAAAACTTATTTCGTGTCAAAGGACCTCGAATTTGTCATGGTTGAGGAATGTCCTCAAGTCCCGATCCTTGATGCACCGCAAAGTGTTTATAATGCATATGAGGTGTGGATGCAGGCTAATTTATTGGCCTAACTTCACATTTTGGCTAACATACCTGATGTTTTGGCCAAAAGGGTTGAACACATGGTCATTGCACGCAAGATCATGGCCTCGTTACAAGATTTGTTTGAACATCAGTTCTTACTTATCGAGCACAAAGGGATGGATGATGAAACTAACAGTGTCAGTTGTTCTGACACTGATCCCATTACTCTCCAAAAGAGAAGGAAAGATAGTAAATCTGATTTATTAGTCTTAGAGACATGTTTGATAGAGAATGATGATTCTGTCTGGATCTTAAATTCGGGTGCTACCAATCATGTCAGCTTCTCTTACTAAGGATTCAATTTCTGGAAAACGTTGTCACAGGGAGAGATGACTCTACGAGTCGGCACTGGTGAGGTTGTTTCAGCTGTTGCTGTAGGCAGACTGAAGTTATTTCTTGACAAGAAACGTTATCTGTTACTGGATAATGTTTTTGTTGTTCCTCATATTAAGAGGAACTTAATATCGGTTTCTTATCTCATTGAACAACGGTATACCGTCTTCTTTTCTGAGAATAACATGTTTATTTTTAAGAATGGAACAGAGATTGGATATGGTTCAATGGAAAGTAACTTATATGTACTAAGGCCGTTAGTCATAAAAGCCTTGTTTAACACTGAAATATTCAGTACGACTACAACAGCTAAAAGACCAAAGGTTTCTCCTAAGGAAAACGCCCATCTTTGGCATCTAAGGTTAGGTCACATCAACCTCAATAGGATTGAGAAGTTGGTGAAAAGTGGACTTCTAAAGAGGTTAGAAGAAAACTCTTTGCCGGTATGTGAATCATGCCTTGAAGGCAAGATGACCAAACGACCTTTTACTGGAAAAGGTTACAGAGCCAAGGAAGCCTTGGAGCTTGTACATTTAGACCTCTGTGGTCCGATGAATTCTAGAGCTTGGGGTGGGTATGAATATTTCATCTCTTTCATAGATGATTATTCAAGATTCAGGTATCTCTACCTAATGCAACATAGTCTAAAGCCTTTGATAAGTTCATGGAGTATAAGGCTGAAGTTGAAAACTTGTTAGGTAAGAAGATAAAAACACTACGATCTGATCGTGGTGGAGACTATGACCTCCAATTCCAGAACTATATTATAGAACATGGGATTACGTCCCAACTCTCGGCCCCTGGTACACCTCAATAGAATGGTCTATCAGGAAGGAGAAACAGAACTTGTTGGACTGGTCTATGATGAGTTATAGTCATCTTCCAAACTCGTTTTGGGGTTTTGCAGTGGAGACTGCATGCTATATCCTGAACACCATTCCCTCGAAAAGTGTTTCTGAAACACTTTTTGAGTTGTGGAGGGGCCGTAAAGGTAGTTTACGTCACTTCAGGATTTAGGGTTGTCCGGCACATGTACTAGTGACTAACCTAAAGAAGTTGGAGCTACGTTTGAAGGTTTTCCTCTTTGTAGGCTACCCCACAGAAACGAGAGGTGAATACTTCTATGATCTGAGTGAGAATAAAATGTTTGTTTCTACAAATGCTATCTTCTTGGAAGAAGACCACATCCGGGATCATAAGCCACGAAGTAAGCTCATTTTGCGTGAGATTTCTAGTGAGACTGAGACTACTGAGGGTTCAAAAAGAGTTGTTGAACAAGCTGACAGATCAACAAGAGTTATTAAGGTTGGAACATCTAGTCAACTAGCTCAAGAGTTGAGACTGCCTCGACGTAGTGTAAGGGTTATGAACCCACTGGATCACTACATGCGTTTGACTGAAGCCCAAAACATCATTTAGAATGATGGGGTTGAGGATCCGTTGTCTTTTAAGAAAGCAATGGAGAATGTTGCCAAAGATGAATGGGTTAAAGCCATGAACCAGGAAATGGAGTTTATGTACTTCAATAACATCTGGGAACTTGTTGTTCCGCCTTATGGGGTAAGTCCAATTAGGTGTAAGTGGATCTATAAGCGAAAGAGAGGTGTAGATGGAAAGGTACAAACCTTTAAGGCTCAACTCGTGGAAAAGGGTTATATCCAGGTTGAGGAAGTTGACTATGAGGAAACTTTCTCACCTGTTGTCATGCTCAAGTCTATTCGGATACTCCTGTCCATAGCCACATTTTATGATTATGAAATATGGCAAATGGACGTCAAGACTACCTTTCTTAATGGTAATCTTGAGGAGACCATCTATATGACTCAACCAGAGGGGTTCATAGTTCCAAATCAATAGCAAAAATTTTGCAAGCTTAATAGGTCCATTTATGGGCTGAAAAAAACATCTAGATCATGAAACATCAGATTTAACACTGCGGTCAAGTTGTTTGCCTTTGATCAGAACGTTGATGAGCCTTGTGTCTACAAGAAAATCATCAATAGCTCAATAGCTTTCCTAGTACTGTATGTGGATGATATCTTACTCATTGGGAATGGTGTCGGGTATCTGAATGACATTAAGAAATGGCTAGCTACCTAGTTCCAAATGAAAGATTTGGGTGAGGCACGGTATGTTCTAAGGATCCAGATCATTTAGGATCGTAAGAATAAATGGTTAGCCCTGTCTTAGGCATCGTACATCGATAATATGTTTATCAGGTACAGAATGCAAGATTCCAAGAGGGGTTTATTACCTTTCAGGCATGGAATCGTTTTCTCTAAGGATCAATGTCCTAAGAAACCTCAAGAGGTTAAAGAAATGAGGCAGATTCCCTATGCTTCAGTTGTAGGAAGCTTAATATATGCAATGTTGTGTACCAAAACTGACATTTGCTATGCAGTAGGGATTGTCAGTTGATATCAGTTCAATCAGGATTTGATCACTGGATGGCAGTCAAGACGGTTCTCAAGTATCTTTGGAGAACGAAGGACTACATACTCGTGTATGGAGATAAGAATCTAATCCTTACAGGATACACGGACTCTGACTTTCAGACCAATAGTGATTCTCGAAAATCGACATCGGGGTCAGTGTTCACTCTGAATGGAGGGGCTGTAGTGTGGCGAAGCATCAAGTAAGGATGTATCACGGACTCCATTATGGAAGCCAAATACGTAGCTACTTATGAAGCAGTTAAGGAAGCTGTTTGGCTGAGGAAAATCCTTTTAGATTTGGAAATTGTTCCAAATATGGATTTGTCTATCACTCTGTATTGTGATAACAGTGGGGCTGTGGCAAATTCGAAGGAGCCTTGGAGTCATCATTGGGGAAGCATATAGAGCGGAAATACCACTTGATCAGGGAGATTGTGCATCGCAATGATGTGATAGTCACGAAGATCGCGTCAGAGCACAACGTTGTCGATCCCTTTACAAAGGCTCTCATGACTAAAGTGTTTAAGGGTCGCCTAGAGAGTCTGGGTCTGCGAGACATACGACACCTTGTCTAGGGAAAATGGGAGATGAAACTAGGGTATGCCCTAGTTTATTGTATATTATACATGTTTTATATTGTATTGTACAATAGTCTCCTGAGGCATTAGGACAAGTGGGAGATTGTTGGGATTGGTATCCTAATTCTCTCGAAGTCTCATTGTTTGTAATTATACACATTGTTTTATGAATAAAATAATTGTTATTTCATAATGGCATTTATTCATATCCAATAAATAAAGCTCCATGGTTATCTTATGTAAACTTAAGCATGTATATGTGATATACAAGTGGATCATGCCTTAAGTGATAACCTAGACAGGTCTGTAGTACAAGGATTAAGTTTGGATACCTTATCCTAGTGACACTACGGATATGGCCCGCTTTGTAGAGGTTTACAAGTGTTGTAAACTACTACAGATGGTAGATCCTGACCATTCATGTGGAGACATGCGAGCGGGGGTATCCTATATAAAGAGTTTGTATAAGACCGAACCACGAAATGACTAAACTCTGTATATAACGCCATTGATACTGGAGACTTACATCTCACCTAAAAGACCATAGGTGTCATGACCTGAATCCTGAGTGTTTTGAGAACTCCTGCCTTTGAGGGCGGTCCTTTAATTAGTATAGGTGAGAGTGGCCAGATTGCCAACTCAACATGCCTAACTTTTTTGGGACTTGTATAATCTGGGAGCTGGGAACTCACTTATACAAGATGGAATTCACTCCTTCCCCGAAGCAAGGGTAAGTAGATAGATTGCTCCGTTAAGGGCTGATTCTGGGGCTTGAACATAGTGGCCACAACTTCTCTTTGGAAGAAAGGACTCAGTCATAGTAGGACTATGACTTGGTTTAGGGTTTAGGGTTTAGGGTTTAGGATGATGGTCGTCATTGCTAAACGATGAGACTTAGCGAGATGTTAAACATGTGCAAAGGCTGTCGGTTCGATCGGTTCGCTTATGGGCTGGTCCGATTCAACTTCGAATGGTTCTTGGCTGGTCCGGTTCAAACAGTTCAGGTTCGGTTCAAGCTACTTGAGTTCATTTTAGAGCGATTCGAGCAGTACAAAAACTGTTTTGTAATAGTTAGACTTGGCTGATACTTAAGGAGTTAGATGTAACTACAAGGGCATAATGATTATTGACCGAGCTGTACTTACGAGTGATCTGTGAAGGGTTGTTGAATTGTTGATTGGTTAAGATGGACACATAATATATCGGTGGTAAGGAGAGTTCAGCTGTAGGTCTTCAGTGAAGTGTCTACCAGTTAACGGATGGTGGATCCCGTGACTAAAGAGTTTAGTCAGTTATTCACGTACCATTGGAGCTTCGAGCTACAGGTCCATAAGGTCCCCTTGGTAGCTCAATGGATTAAGTTGAGGATCAGTTCTTGGTGTCGATTTGAAATGTTCAAATTGACAAGAGGTAATTAGATTATATATGATATGAACGATGGTGTATGAGATACATCAAGTGGAGGATTAATGTAAATGATATTTCCATCAAGTGTCATGGAATAGAAAAAGAGCTATGGTTTATATGTTTCATGAGATGAAATATTAAAACTATAGGTTATAAATATATTATGGTAAGTTAGTTATAGTTTATATTTATAATGATATTAATTATTGAAAAATTATCTCTTTTTCTCTAATAACCAATTGAGTGGGAGGTTATTGGTAGTTTCATGGTAACCATGAGATAAAAAGGAAAAATGTTTTCCAAATTTTAGTTAAAAAAAAAAAAGAAAAAAAAAGTAATATTGAATTGAGATTTCCAATCTCGGAAAGTTCTCACGGATAGTTGTCAAGTAAATAAAATTTACTAAGCGATAGCTTGGAGTTAACTAAACGATCGTGGAGTGTTCTTACACGATAGACACTCAGCTAGACGATGAGCTAAACGATCACATAGCTTTTGCTAGACGATCGTATAACTTTTCCTAAACGATTGGGCATCGACCTATACGATAGGTTGTTCCATTTCCCACTTGCTCAATCGTTTACACGATTGTGGTTCCTCCGATTTTTTACCTCTAACCAAGTCCACACAGAGCCCACCCTCTGGATTCTCACACCGAGAATACCAAGGTAACCTTCTTGGTGGTGTCATACTTAACTCAACATAGTTGAGGTTCTGTGGAGGCCGTTCGCAGTGTTCGGGGTGTTCGTGACCTTGGCGATCGCTTAGTTTGAGTGCGCGATGATCGTGCAGTGGAGCGACTGTGTTGGAAGAACGTTCATGTGTTGCTGTGTTGCTGTGATCGAGCGTTTGTGATAAAAAAACTAGAAGATGAGTCTACAAAGGTTTGTTGATTCTTCGCTTGATCTGTAGTAAAGCATGCTGTAATTTCTATTTTATGCATAACCGCATGTTTCCGTTTGTGATTGTAATTGTAAAGTTTATATACGATTGAAATTTGGAAAGATTCTTCTGCTGCTCATGGAAATCCTCGTATTCGATTTCCTTTACAGTGGTACTTAAGAAGTTAAGTGTAACTACATAGGCAAAATGGTAATTTTGGCCCAACTATACTTACGAGCAACTTGTGAAGGGTCATCGCACTGTTGACTAGTTATATCCAATGGACACAAAATATATCTATAATGCAAAGTGCAACTGTCGGTCTTTATTGGATTGACCGGTAGTTAATGGATGTTGAATAATTTAATTAAAGAAGTTTAATTAATTATTCAAGTACCATTGAAGCTTCAATCTACAGGTCCATAAGGTCCCATCTATAACTCAACAGTGATTATTGAGAATTAATTTTGGATTAATTTGAATTATTTAAATTAATTGAGGGAATTAATTATATATGATATAATTAATATAATGTATTTGATACATTATAATATAAAGTTTATTTTTAGAGGAATTAAATATTTGAATATGATTCAAATACTAATCATATGGATTGGTTTCATATAACTAAATTTAGTATAAATTTTATTTATATTAAATACCACAAATGATTGAAAGAATTAAAAACTATAAGTTATATTGTATTTGATACAATATAAAAACTATAGGTTATGTGTTATATTTGATACAACATATAGTGTAATATATATAATATATAATAAGGTAGTTATCATATATATATATATATATATATATATATTAAACAATTAAATTTAATTTATTGTTTGAATTTAATATTGGGAGAGAGTTGCAACTCCCTCCCCTTAATTCTCTCAAGAAGGGCAACTCCCTCCCCCTTAATTCTCTCAAGAACGTGAGGATGTGGGAGTCAGCTTTTTTCACTTCATCATCTTCCTCACAAAATTTTTTACATAGAGAGAGTCTATGAAAAATTTTGCTCTCTTAACGTATTCTCCAGAGAAAATCTCCTCTCAAAATTTATTCTCCCTCTTTCAAAAAGTAGCACAGCCCACACCTCCTGCCAATTCTCAACCCCTAAAGTTACTGGAGGTCACTGGTGGTGGTGTCCACAATGAGTTTTGTAGTTCTTGGGAGATTCCAAAGAGTTTGTGACCGGATTAAGAAGCGAATTCGTGAAGAAAAACGGTTCTTCAAGGCTGATCTTTCTTGAAACCCTAACACTATTCCTATTATTTTATTAGCATGTTGTAAATTCTCCATTAATGCATAATTGTATATACTATAATTTATTATTCTGTGAAAAATAAAAATTAGGATTGATCCTGCTTCCGCAATGGACCTCAGGGTTCCTTCACTTTATATATTGCTCCATCCCTATGATGTGAGTGTGTGAGTGAGCTCTCAATGAGAATATGACGCTTATTCCCAAATATATTCACGAAATATTGGGATCAACACAAGGCCTTAAAGTGCTAACCAATAAAGTTCATGTCAACCCCTAGATAATTATGTGAGGATAATAAGTTTTCTATTTCCCCTTCAATATTATAGTTTAAGTCAAAGACGACTACTAACGTTGGAATAGAGATTATTAATCTACTAGTAAAGGTTCAATGCAACGTCACATATTTATGATACATAATTATCTTTCTTTTGGTCAATTCTATTTTGATGTTTATTTTTAAATATTAAAAAATGAGTGGGTGAATGTTGTAACATTTTTAATATTTAATAAATTTTTAAATGTTAAATGTTGAGTTAAAAGTTTGAATGTTTCTTCATTAAAAGATGAAAACGTAATTTTAAGATATGTTAAAACATTATATATTTATTACTAAGTTTTTTAATTAAATATTCAAGATCCAATGTTCAATATAAATAGGTTTCTCACATTGCTCTCATAATACACCAACAATACTCAACATATCTTTCTCTCTTACTTTTTCTTATTTGCTCTTTTAAGAGCAATTGGCCAAAAAAAAGGGTGTTTTAATTGTGAAGCTTTGAGCTCAACCTTTCAGTGCAAAGTGGTTTGAGCTACAAAACGTTTCAATTTGATTGTTGTATCCTAGAGAGAATAAGTCAAAGAATATCTGTTGCACCGGTGGTTGGTATAAGAAAATTCAATACATTCCATAAACAACTTGAACCTCCTTAAAGAGAGTGAGATATCTGTACCATAACCTAATTGTTTAGGTGTCTGTTTCTCAATATTTACTCCGTTTTTCTCTATTATTTGTAATTCTCTCATCATCTTTTATAAAGAAATGTTTAAATTCTGGGAAAATTAAAAAAAAAAAAATACAAAAATACATTTTTGAAAAGATTTCTTTTTAATTGTCAAAATTGGACATTGGTTTTGAAGACATTGTTAAAAATTAAATAATGAAACATAAAAGTTGATAAGGTATAAGTAGCCTTTATAAGTTTAGTTTTCAAAATAATAATAAAAAAAAAAGAAATATTTATCAAATTAGTATTAAATTATTTTTTTAAATATCATGTCTCAATCATACTAGTGAGAACGATGTGATTCCATGTAGCATAATTACATAAATTAGGCTGTATAAAATGCAAAAAGAGTAACCCATAAAATTAACCCAAAAAAAAAGAAGTTAAAATTATACTTTTTTTCCTTTTATTTAATCTATAAATTACCTGTACAATAAATAAAGAATAGAGATTTGAACCTCAATTTTTGAGAAAAATTATATGTAAATTACAAATTGAACTTTTGACGCAAACTTTTTTTAAAAAAAATTGATGTCTCCTTCGTTTGTGGGTTAAACGATTGATTTGATTCTCAATGGTTTGACTTGTTTGATTTAAATTTAATCAATATAATCCTTTAAAAAAATAGTCAATATAATTTTTAATTTCAGTTTGACTTCTATTGTTTTGAAAGTTTTGATTATCTATAGTTTGGTTAAACATCTTAAATCCTCTCAATCATTTTTTACCAACTAATTAAAATGAAATGCTAAATTTAGCCAATATAGGTTGGATAGGTCTTTTTGACCTTTTAATTTTATGTCTCATATGTATTTAAAATTTTATAACTAATAAGTATTGACATATTCCATATTTTTAAAATTAATGAATCTATATATATCTGTACTATATTAAAAGAGGATATAAGTAGAAGAATTTTCACATTCCTATTTTATCCTTTATTTTTAATCATATTCCCATTATACCCTCCTATAATAGTTAGTTCTAATCTTTTTTCTTTTTCATGAATGATCTTTCCCCAAAACACCTCTTTACAAAAAAGACGACTTATCAAACACCTCTTAAATAAAGAGACCATTAATTTTTTTTCTTCTACTCACTTCACCATTCCAACAAAAAAGGTAACCACCATCCTACATTTATTTTTTTGAAAATTTTGTTTTTCTTTTATTTTGATTTATATTTGTTTTTAAAAACCTTGTTCCTCTTCTTTCTTTTCTGTTTTGTAGTTTTTGTTGTGTATATTATTGTATATGTTTTTTTCTCTACATTTTTTTTCAGAATCCTTGGAAAAAGCATTATCAAACAAAAAAAATGTAAGTCCTCCTATGTTTCCTTCAATTCATCACTTTGGCAAAACATTCTACATTTATTTTTTAGAAAATTTTAATTTTCTTTTATTTTAATTTATAGTCATTTGTGAATACTTTGTTTCTTATCTTTTTTGTTTTGTTTTGTTTTCTGTTTCATAGTTTTTTCCTTTTTTTTTTTTTTTTGTTATTATATGTGTTTTCTTCCCTACATTTTTTTCAGCATCCCCGAAAAAAGCATTATCAAGAAAAAAAAATGTAAGTCATTCTTGATATAATTCGACTTTTTCTTTTAATTCACATTAAGGGGTTTTTTTAGAATTTAATTTAAATTAAATTAAGAACTTTATTTTGATGGAGAATATGAGGAAATCTGAGAGGTAGAGATTAACTTGAGAAATTTAGGGGAGAGAAAAATATGAAAGAGTACTTGAGAATCTTTTGAATATTTTTTTTGTAAAATAAAAAAATGTATTTTCTTCTATGTTGATCCAGACGTGTTATGATAATGTGAGGAAGTCGAAAGGAAAATCAAATTTGAGAAAATTAAGGAATAAGAAGATATAAGAAGATGGAGGAAATGTTGAGAATATTCTAAAAAAATGTAAGTACTTCCTTAACCTATTTTATTTTTTTCTAAATCCACCCGAGAGGATTTTATTTTATGAATGTTGAGGAAATTGGGGACATGTGAATCAATTTGAGAAAATTAGAGAAAGGAGACTTGGGAGAATATTAGTGAGATACTAGGTAAAATTTGACTTCCTAATTTTAATTTTCCTCCATTTTAAAAACTATATCTTCAAGTCGCATTCTTCTTCTATTTTATATTTATTTTTCTCTTAGTTTTATTTTTTCTTGTATTTTTGTATGACAACAGAAATTTATAACTACAATAAATATAAGGTAAGTTAAAACTCCTTGTTAACCTCCATTGAATTAATGAATAAAATAGAATAAATCATTATCTTGAAAATCAGAATATTCATTTAAAAAATAATAGTGATAAAATATAGTTTTTTTCATTAGACTAAATATTGAAATTGAAATTTTTAGATTTGTGGCAAAGAAACGTTTAATGGTTTACTTATAGATAAGTATTTATTTTACTATTTTAAATATATCACTAAATTGAAATTGTAGGTAATATATATATATATATATATATGATGATGATAAATATTAAAAATAATAATAATAATAATAATAATAGTTGGATTAATAATAATAGTTGGAATAATAATAATAATAACATTTTGTTCCTTTAAAAAAAATTGTATAATTTTAAAAAATAAACAAAATATTTGAAATAAAAAAAATAACTACCCAATTATTTTAAAAACTATTTTTTTTCAAATTATAAAATATTGAAGTAAATATTAAAATTAGAATTCTGAGATTTGTGGCAAAAAAGGGTTTAATATTTTATTTTAAAAATTATAAATGATGTATCTATTTTAATATTTTAAATATACGAATTTTTTGTAAAAAAATTTTTAATAATAACAAGATTGTGT
Organism: Benincasa hispida; assembly: GCF_009727055.1. Taxonomy (NCBI): domain Eukaryota; kingdom Viridiplantae; phylum Streptophyta; class Magnoliopsida; order Cucurbitales; family Cucurbitaceae; genus Benincasa; species Benincasa hispida. The sequence goes on along the minus strand of NC_052360.1, from coordinate 57,624,654 downwards.
TACTTTTTAGAAATGGTTTTTTCCCTAATTTATAAAACGAACAAAATCTTTGAAACAAAAAAAAATTAACTATCTCAATTTTTAATTATTAAATTTAATAAGATAGATAAATAAGACTATCTTTTTCTAAACAAAAAGGTTTTTAACCGAACATATTGAAAATGTTTAATGAAAAAAACTTATTTTATGAAAATAATAGGAAAAGTATTTCAAATGGTAAAACCGTTGAAAATATTTACAAATTATAGCAAAATTTTAGAAGTATCAATGATAGACGTTGATAGACACCGATAGACTTCTATCAATGTCTATTATAGAAGTGTCTTTCAGTATCTATCATTGCAATATCTATCCATGACTAATATACACTAATAGAAGTCTATGAGGGTCTATCTGTATCTATCATGGATAGTTCTAAAATTTTGCTATATTTTGTAAATATTTTTGTTCATTTTTCTATATTTAAAAACATCCCAAAATAATAAGGACAGTCTTTTTTTTACTTTAAATAAAGATATAAATTATAAACTTAGGATTTCATAATCTATGGAAACAAAAAAGAGTTATGAATGAATTTCTCTTTTAACAATTTAAATGTAACTCATGATATCTTTTATGAAAACAAGATTTAAATTACATGTATCTATGACATAAGTAATCTTAAAACAAAAAATAATACTTTTTAATTACTTTGAATTAGAAACATAGGATTATATATATATGGCGATACATGTTTTTTTTGTGTATGAGAGTGACTATAACGACATATATGTAACAACATTAAAATTAAAATTGTTGCATTATGTATATTAAAATATCAAATTGTTAACATATTTATTTGATAATTTAATTATTAGTATAGAAGAATTTTTATGGAAGTAATGATACTATTAAAACATTGAAATCAACTTACATTATTATTATCATTTTTTTTTTCCAAAACAAATCAGAAACAATAAATTAGGAAAAACAATGAACAATTTTTAAAAAGAAATCCACCTATAGTGGGTGATCTTCAAGACAAATTGATATCATTCAATTGTGTAGCAAGTTTATGGATAATTGAATTGCAATTGTGAATAAATAAAGGAAAAATCTTGGGTTGCTCCTCTATGATACGCAAAGAGTCTACAAAATACTAAATCTCATTTCCATAGTGATCTATTCAAAAATAATTAAAATTGTTACATTATCTAAATTTTAAGTATTGTAGTAATTAAAATAAATAAATATATATATATATTAAAACGGCAATATATATTATTTATTACATGCTAAAAAAAGTAATATATTCTAATTTTTTTTATTAAAACGGCAAGATTTCACGTGCATTTGCACGTATGTCTTTATTAGTTAGTATAAATAGCTATAAAAATGAATATTTATCTAGTAGGATTTAAAACTTTGGGTAATTGTAATGGGTAGCCCTTTTAAGACTAATAATTAAGTGTGTAACAACATTTTTAAATAATTGCAAATATAGCAAAATCTATTAGTGATAAATTCTATTGATGATAGTCTCCTCTTAATGATACAGTCTATCAAGTCTCCAAGAGCTAGATCTAAATTTTGTTTATCTTTAAATTCTTTTATATTGTAATATATCTGCTAATACTTTGAGTTTGATGATTTTATTTACAATCACTCTGAAAGTTTTCAATTTTTATGTCTGATAATTAAGTCCATCTTCTTAAAAAATAAAAAATGGACAAGGTCAAGAATCTTTAAAATAGAAAATTAAAAATTTAGAGAATTAAACCCTTTTAAAAATTTAGGAACTATTAAGAAAAAAAACTATCATCTTGTTCTCAAGCATATATTAATTAATTTAATATAACAATAGTACTGAGGGACAACTTTAAAAGTTTGACCAAATCATAAAGATTATATTAAAAAATTTCAAATCATAGGAGTTTTTTTTAAGTGATTTGAAATACGTTGAAGATAATCATAAATGAAAAGATCAAATTAAAGTTACCTTGATTTTCAAGTGTTTAATTTAAAAAATAAATTATTTTAAAAGAAATTAAAGTGTTTGGGAACTAAATCTTTTAAGTACATTTTAATCGGTTTTTTTTTCATGAAAAGTATTTAAATAAAAATGAGCTTTTTGAAAAAAAAAAATACTTTTTTCTTAAGTAAATCCAAATGAACCTAAACTTAAACCCATGGGATTAAATTTTGTCAATATATGAACATTTTCTTCGATATTTTTATTAGTTTGACATAAATATAGAGGTGAATCGATATATCAATTATTATATCGTAAAAAAATTCAAGAAATATAAGAAGTAAGTAACAAACAAGGTTTAAAATATCAATATGAAAATATTGACATCTTAATTTTACGAAAATATCAATAAAACATCGATCTTGATGAATATTTATGGAAAATTGTAAAAATAGAAAATACAAAAATAACTTTAAATTAGTAAATTAACATTTTATGATTTTTAAACAAGTTAACATGTCTATTATTTATATCATATGTACATTAATGACATTTTGTTGCTATTTGTTGTGTTTTATTAATTTTTAAGATATAATCAAAATAGCGATTCGCTCCTTATATCAATATTGAACTCATAAAAATATGAAAATATTGGTTGAAATTTAAAATGTCGCAACACAATGTCACTCATGTTAATAATTTAACAATATATTTAATTGAAATTTACCATATTTTCCCCAAGTATATATATAATGATAGTTTTTATATATATTGGGTTAAAAATAAAAGAAGGAAAGTATTATGAGCTAGGGTGAGGTTTTTCTTTAGCACTTGATTCCCAAATCCACTAACTTTGCTTTTATAGCTGTGGTCTTGTAGAATAAATACACATTTAAAACCATATTTAGAAGTGGGGTAATTAAATAACAAATCAAGATTTTTCACATTATTTATTCATTATATACATTTCAATTAAAGGCATTAACACAAAATATTCTACTCCAAAAAATTTCATTTAAATTAACATAAAAAGGTAAAACGCTACAAAAGTTCATTATGCATCTTATCATATTTTGACCAAAAAATAAAGAAACAATCATATACTTATTCTTATAATGTGGAGGCAAATATTGAAATGGTCGATGCGATTTGTTTTCTGAAAATTTGTTGAATGACTTGACAATTAATCTTAAAATTTTAATTTTTAAAATATGATAGTTGGACTAACTATAAATGTTTGGAACATAACTTCCACTTCTTAAAAAATACGAAGCTTATTATTATTAATATTATTATTAAAAGGAAAAAAAACATAGCTTAGGTTAGATAGAAACAAAAATGTGTTATTCCCATTGTCTAGGAAGGATGCTGAATTAAATTATATTGGAGTTAATTAACTTCAATGTAGTTATTCCCAACCCCCCAAGCTTCACTTTCATTTTTCTTTTTTATAATTTGAAAGATTAAAAATATTTTTTTATGAAACACATTTTTTTTTTCTATTGGTGAAAAGGAAAGAAAAAAGAAATCTTATTACTAAACATTAAGAATTTACAAAGCATGAAATTTAAAGCTTGACTTCTCAAGTTAAAGGTATACTTTAATAATGACATTATTTAATTTCATTTTTTTTTTAGTTTATAGTGATAAGTTGATAATTATATTTAATATTTTACTTCAACATCTAGTTATAACTTATATACTGTTCCTTAATTTTATTACTTTAGTGAATTAATTTGAGATAATATTTAAATGGACCTAAACTAAAGATCATGACATAGATAATATTTTTTTTAAATATATATATATATATTAATTAATGATGGGGTTCAAATTCAAAATATTTAAATTAACAATGTAATGCTCAAAAGTTTTCAAAAAAAAAAAAAGTAATATATTAGAAAAATAAAATCAGAACTGAAATGTTACAATAGTTTATAAAATTTTAGGATCTAGACGATAATATATTTGCGAATGGCTCTTTATGTAAAAGATTATTCTTTTCAGTTGAGCCCTAAAGTCATCAAATGATTAATCAATAATAGTCAAATAAATAAAGAGAATCAAATGATTAAAGAATAATACACAGCCTTGAGCTCAATAATAAAATAATAAAATAAACAGTCTTGACCACCAAGCATAAGCATGCAAATTAGCACTAAAAAGAACATGCAAATTGGTCAAACTGCCAATAAGAAACTTTACATGGAGAATGGGGTCATTTTTCTTATATTAATAATACTGTATTTTGAATATAAACCCGTATGACTTTGCTTTCGATTTTACTCCAAAAGATCTTATACCAATGGAGATTGTTGTTCTCCCTTATAGACTCATAATCATCCTTCTATTTAATCAATGTGCGATTTTAGTTACATTTCCAACAATTATCCCCTCGAACAAAGGATCACATAGTCTCCACTTAAATAGTCTTGCATCAGTCTAACTCTTATCTATGCTTATTCCTCTTCACCAGAACACCCTACCTATCCGATAGAGTTCAACCACGAATCACATCATGATTGATTATTGTTTAGGCACTACTACATCTTTGTTTGACACTTGAGGATTCTACCTGCATGGTTAAGTTAGGAGCAACTTTGGTACCACTTGTAAAATTAAATCGAACTCTATTATATGCCCAACACATAAAGCAATAGTCAGTAGATAAAATGAAAGTGATAAGGAACATAACTAAGAACACAACGATGTATAGTGGTTTGATCGATTTGATCTACATCCACTTTGAGAACTAGCTTTGGAATGATTTTATTATGAGCAAATGAGATTACAAATTACAGAAATATTCAAGAATCAACAATCTGTAATTTAATCATTCAAGAAGAATGAACCCACTATTATTTCTTAATCTTGACCGAGACCAATTGCTTGAGCATTCTACACCAAACCTGACTTTACCACTGGCCAAACAACCACTGTACCGAGAGATCCACGCACCTAAAAGCATCCTCTGAAACCTAGAGCCACTGCCTGGAACAACTCGCGCAACTAGGAAAAACCACCCTGCAAATTGGAGAATACCTACACGCCGTAACAGGGAATCAAGAGTGTGACACAAATCCGGCTATAACATACCATCGGCAACGAAATCGAAGACTCACTAGCAATCAAACAAACTAATCGATATGGTTCGATTTTAGTTCATATTACTTTCAAATGTTCAATTTTAGTTTAACTTCTTTCTATAAATCTTACATTTAGTCTTTCGAACTTTTTCTTTTTTTGAAATCAGTTAAATAATAGTTACAATTTTCACATAAAATTACAGTGAAAATGGCTCATGGATAGTAAAATGTTGTTGATCAACCAGATTTATTGTAAACGCATTGACTAAATTTGGACGAGGGTGTCTAGTATGATTATGTGTATTTGTGGGTTTTCTTCCCCCTCCTCTCCTCGCTCTAAAATAATTTTGTAAAACTTAATTGTTCCTCGTGGTGTCGTCGTGTTTACTTTGCTTTGTTTGTGAGTTGTTTGGCTTGCTCCTCATCTTTTGTTATGATTTTTTTCATTTTTTTTGCCTTGTCGATAATAATTAACATGTATTATTATTTTTTTGAAATTTGTTGTAATTTTTTATAAAATAAAGTAAATTAGTGTTCGATAAATTTCAACTCGAAACCTAAGAAAGTTGGTTATAATGTTTAGTAAATAAAAACTAAATAAATCTATTATTAACTTTTTTTAATAATATATAACTGTAAATAATTGTTTAGAAGTATATTTTGTTTACTCTAAATTAATTTTTAAAAATCAAGAGAAATATCTTTATTTCTTAGATAAATTCAATATGGTATAAATTTTTAAAAAAATGGATGCACTGAATTTATGAAAACTAAAAGATGGATTTGATTAGGGAGCTATATAATATAAATTTTAATTTTAAATTATAAAATTCAAAATTAAATATTAATTTTAAATTATATATGATTTTAGAATGATTTTAAAGTGGATAGAATACTGATTTTAAAATAATTGTGAAATGAACTTGATTTTATCAAATTTAATTTTTTACCAACAAAAAATGGTTAAGTTTTTTTTTTTTTTAGTAATAATTTCTATCTCAACCCCAAAAACACCTTCAAATGTGTAAAAACTTCCAACACTATCGTAATATCTATTATCATTTATTATTTGACACGTTATCAAATGATTTATTAATTTATTATTTATTTATTTTGTGAAAAAACTTAATTCTTAAATATTATTTTTATGGTAAATAATGATTTTATACAGTGTCATTTTCTCCCAATCTCCCTAACGCATTTATTGTACTAGAAATAAAAAAAAAAAAAAAAAATCGAAGCGTTGAAAATACTTCCAATTTAACCCAATAATTTTTATGATAATGGTAATCATAACGTCTTTTAATTAATTGCTTTGTGTTTTTGGATTGACCAATAAATGTAATTTTTGGGAAGATTATTAATAAAGTTGTATAAGTAATTATGAGTTTGCAAGCATGATTGCAATATGATCAAGGCGTGCAGAATATTTATATACGATGCGGATGTCATTATATATGTTTTTTCCTATTTTTTTTAGTACTTAGAAAATAGGAGAGCTCTGCTTCGAGAAAACATGTCGATTATCGAAAATTTTTCTATATTACAATAGTATAGAAAATATTTCATACTATCTTTAGTTATTTTGTGTCACTTTAGAAATAAGATGAAATTCGCTATCAATGTGTGATCCATAAATATTTATAAAAGTATATTTATAGTTTGAATATAAGACGTATGATATTACGGGAGCATTAAAATTTTTCTAGTCAATTACTAATAAGTTAGATGGCATTTTAATTAAACAAGTTTATTAACTAATATATTTTTTAAGAAAAAAGAACGATGGTTGCTTTCGGTGGATGTGAAGGCCAAAAACAAAACTACTTCCATCTTAAACGTTGTCTTTTAAAATTATAAGTTTAGTCCTTAACTTTTAACATTATATCTATTTAGACCTTTGAATTTAAAATGTAATAAGTTCATGGACTTCTTTAAAAAAAAAATTAATAATTATAAATAGATTTCTCAACTTGTGTATAATAGACTAATAAACTTTTAATTTTGTGTCAAGTAAGTTTCTAAATTTTCAACTTTGTGCTATCTTTAAACATTAAATTTTGTCTCAAATGGTCCTAGTTGACTTATTACTATTATTTTTTTGTCTAATGATCCTTAAACTTTTGATTTTATATTTAATAGATATTTAAAGTTTTTATATTGCGTCAAATACATCCCTAATTTATTCTTTTATTCTAAAAAACAACAAACTTATTCATATTAGATATAAAATTTATTGTTTAGAATCTTATTTGACATGTTGGACAAAGAAATTTTTTTTTTAAATTCTATCTATTGAACAAAATAATTTTTAAAAATATTAAATAAAAGACCTATTGAAAAAAAAAAATGTAAGTTGAGGGTAGAATTTGATATTTTTGAAGTTCATAAATCTACCAAAAACAAAATTAACAATTTAAGACCTATTATGCAAACTTAAAAATGGACCAAACTTATAATTTCACTTTTTTTTTCTTAAGAAAATTAAGTACGGAATAATCTTATAGGGGAAAAATGGAATCATTCTTAATTTAGAAATGCTTTTTGTTACTATACACATGGAATTTAATTTCTGGAAGCATTCACGTATATATTAAATCTCGCTCAAAATAAAAAAATAAAAAACAAATCTAGCCAAAGATTAAAGAAAAGTTGTGCAAAAAGAATATATAATAATTTAGAATTTTGAGAAAACATGAAAAAAATTGCTTAAAAATATTTTTCAATATAACAAAATATTATAGTCTATAAGTAATAAATGATAATAGTTTACCAACGTCTATCTTCAGTGTCGATGATAGTAGTCTATCAACGTCTATCACTAATAGATATTGACATTTTACTATATTTGTAAATATTTTTGTCCATTTTACTATATTTGAAAACAATCCTAAGCACCCTTTTAAATGATAAAAGAAGCACTTAAGAATTGTGTGAAATTTATAAAATAAATAATATATAATATAAAAAGATTCTAAACATAAATAATAAATAGTTATAAATTTCCTAAAAAGAAAGTATTCACAATGAACCAATGAAATTTGATGAATTACAATTTGACTTGAATTTGGGTGGAACATATTTTGTACATAAAATCCATGTATACATATTGAAGGATCCTCATTGAATTGATTTGTTGGAACAAATCGTCCACTTATCAACACTAACAAAAGTTTTATGTTAATGAAAATTATTGCATTACGACGGCTATAAATCAAGCACTAATTAATGAATTGTTTGGCATCTAGAATTGAAATGAAATTATTTGAGACAAAATAAGATTTCAAATCATATGGAATGTCAAATCTTTTAAACTAAAGAGTGGAATTTGAAATTTGAAGATTTCAAAAAGGAGTAACAAAGAATTGACTTAGTGCTTCATTTTGAATCATAATATACAAATTATAGTTGCTCTAGTGCTTTCATTTTCAATCACCACAATATCCATTGTCAACCACCACAATCACAATCTAATAAAATTAATTCTATAAATTAAATTATAAAAGAGCGCCTGATCCATTCAATGGAATTAATATGTTGAAGTTAAGTAAGTTTGTGTTTAGGTGTAAAGTTGTAAGATGGAATTTATCGATAATTATGAAAAGTAGATTAAGAAGGAAAGATAAAATTAGTCGGGAAAAGTAGAGATAGAGTGGAAAAATGAAGTTTTTCAATAAATGTAAAAAGTAGAAAAAGTTGGAAAGATGGAATTATTTGATAAATATGCAGAGTAGTATGGAAAATTGTCCATACTATTGTGGTATAGGAAAGTTTTTCAAATTTTACTATTAAAGTCAAATTGTTTATACCAACTTAAGAAATCGGTGGACCAAATGATTCCTAAATTTATTTTCTTTCTAAATTTTTAAATTGAATTTAAAAAGGAATGAAGGTTTTCATATACATGCTTAAATGTCTTTTGCACATGCGATAATATATCTGGAAGAGGGCATCACATAAAAGAGAGAGACTATCCTGTCATTGTGATCCAAAAACAAACATCCACAAGATTTTGTTATGCAAGAAGATTTGTAAGGAATTAGAGGATTCTAAGTAAGACGATCAGTTCATATAAATATAATTTTAGATGCATCGATATAATATTTCTAAAACGAGTGTAATTAACTAAGATATGGATAGTGGTTGATCCAAAATTTCATATTAGAGAACACGACTTCATATAAGGTTAAAATTTTAGCCCATTAACGTCTAAATTCGTGTCATATATAATTCTTAAACTTAAAAATATAAACTAGATTACTAACATCTCGATTTTTGTGTCTAATATGTAGTACTCGACTTTTAAAAGAAAAAAAAATCATGTAACTGTTGGCTATAAAGTTGAAATTTTGAGGTTCAATTAGAAATTGAATTTTTTTTTTTTTTTTTTTTTTTTTTGTCTAATACGTTGCTAAGCATTTTTAATATTTTATGAGATTTTTAGATGTTAAATTGAAAGTTTATATATCTATTGGACATTTTTAAGGGACTTATTAGAGTTAAAATTGAAAGTTTAATTTAGATATTTATTAGTCATAATCTTAAAAACTGAGAATTAGTCTCGTATTAACTTGAATATAATTTTAAAATAATGGTAAAGTAAATAAAAAAACAAAAATTTTGTGAAAATCATGTTTATATGCCTTAATTTTGAAAAACTAAAATTCAATAATCAAATAATTATCAAATAAGTCTAAATTAAAAAAAAAAAATTGTATATAAATATGAACACGTATTTGAGAAAAAGTAAAAATTAAATTATATATTTCTAACCCGTTATATATATATAAATATACTTTAAAGCAACACAAATTAGCTAAAAAGAAAAAAAAATCAACCCAGATGGCTCAAACTCCAATTACCAACCTACAGACTAAGCCACCTGACCACTGATACAAGACATTGGATATATTCTGTATATAAATACCTTTTTTTGTATTTAATAAAAAACAATATAAATAAAATGATAAGACGTGGGAGGTACGTGTCCTGTAACCTCTTCATAGATCTGCCTGCGTAAGGAACTCCAAATATGACATGGAGATGGTGGTTCAAATGATTATTCCAGTATACAAGTGTAACATAGAAGCAATAAATAGCCTTTACAAGGTATATCCAAAGCTCTTAATTAATATTGGGATCTTATTCCTTTGGACAAACTAGACTCGTCGATCATTCTTTGGAAGTTATTGACGATAGGATTCATAAAAGAGTCGGGACAAGACTGGGGAGAGTTCCCATCCCCATCCCTTTTGAGGGATTTTACCCCCAACTCTACTCCTGTCCTCGCCATTTGAAGGTGGAGATTCTCCGTTTGAGAAACAGGTCCCTGCGACTCATTCCCCATTTTCCATTTTGTTTCTCAATAGGGATTGTTTTTTTAAATTTTTTCTCTAAAAGTCTATTTGATTTGAGTTTGGACACTTTAATTAGACAAAAATTAAGTTAAATATAAAAAGTTAAATACTTAATATATATATATAATGCTTCATCTTTCTTGTATTATTTAATATTCTTTAAAAAAAATCATAAAAATGTATTATATTGCTTAACTACTCTTCTATCCTTTAGAATTCATCAAGCACTCCCTTCCATCTTTATTCTTTAAACACTCTCTTGGTTCAAGTTTAATCCGAAGTTTCAACATTTAATCCAAAGTTTCAACATTTAGTAACATATACATACATATATATAGCTAGCATACAAAAAAAAAAAAAAGATGGGATAAAAATGTTTTTTTTTTTTTTTTGTGTGTCAAATAAAACCTTAAACATTATTACTATTTAGTATATTAAAAAAAAGGCAGATCATGATTGCTTTATATATATTGGAAGTTAGTGCATATATGGTTATATTTGGCCAACAAAAGAACATGAAACAATATGAAGGCCACACACAAGTGATCCAAAATAAAGTACATACTTTATTTGATTAATGATCCTAATTGGAGGCACATTATATCCCATTTTAATTTGCATAATAGTAATGGAGCAACAATATCAATTTGGTTGGTGGACAACTTATTTTCAAACTTTGCATTTAGAGATCATTTTAATTACAATCTTTCATTTAGGATTACATATTTATATTTTTGTGTAAAATTTAAAATACTATTTATTATCACCATCTATTATGTTCGTGCTTTCTTTTCCGTATTTAAAAGTTTCTTTTATGATTATTTGATTTTTGTTATTTTTATCTCATTTTGTAATCTTTCGAATCATTGATGTTGAAAATATTTATCCACCTACTTTTTTATATAAGTGATATTTTCTTTCAAATTAGTTTCTTTAAACCTAGTTTAACCTCTCAGCAAGCATTTTCAAATATTTAGAAGCATGTGTATTGAATTATAAAAAATAATGAATATAGTCAAACTAACCATGATTTGCTTAATTAATTATTATTCAATAAGTCAACAAAATAATAGTTACATTGTTTATACGTAGTTAAACTCTCCTATTTGGTTAGTAGTCGAACTATTTTTTTCTTGGTTGAGTTGATCTCCTAGATTTAGTACATCTTATTAATTTTTTTTTTTTAATTTTTGGAGAAAATATCTCATTGAAATTGTTACTTGGAACATGTTATTAAATTACTAATATTCTAATTTCAATAGTTTATTACAAAGTTTTATTTTTGTTGTTTTTACATTTTTTTGTATAATTATATATATTTTTTCATGAACAATAATGATATTCTCCTTAAGATACCTATTGTTTGTGCAATCATTAGAAAACCCAATTACATTATCTACACAAAATTCTATCCTTCCTCATGGTACCAACTTGCTTCCATTCTTATATTCCTTCTTTTTTTTCTTTTTCAAAAGAACTTCAAAATGCTAGTGGCACTAAAAGAAAAAGAAAAAAAAAACTCTTTGTTTCTTTATTACTAGTATCATTGTTATTTGAAGATAAGAAGCCAAAAAGTAGTACTATACTTCTCCACAAAACCTAATTTTAACTTCAAATCTCCCTTTCTTTTGGTTTTTTTGGTTTAATATTTGGGTGATAAAATTATTCTTTGAGTTGTCTTCCATTTTTATAGAATATTCATCTAACCATGTCCAACTATCCAATATTTTCAGTCAATCAAAAGGATAAAATGATATAAAAATATATAGCTAAAGGGGCAATTTTATTATTTAGATTATCTTTAGATTCTTATACTTAAAAAGTTCCTTAGATTGTTGTTTATATTCTCTTTCATCTTTTTTTCTTTTGGTTCATTTTATTCAAAATGCACTTGATGTTTATTTATTCTCCATAAATCTTGATGAGACTTAAAAGCAACCATTTTTCAATTATTTATAAGAAATAGCATTTTCACTAGTGCAAAAACATCACATCTACCCTTCTCAATTAAATATCAAATAAGATTGAAAACAAAGAAATTTCGATTCATATATATATATATATATATATATAATCATCTCACTTTCAAACTAGAAATTGAAGGAAGAATCCTACTTTATTTAATTATTTATTTTGAAAAGAAAGATATAGATTTGTTTTGAGTGAAAAAAGAGGTGGATTTTGAGAGAGAGGTCAAGTGGCACACCATTGTAGATAATGCCAATATAGCCTAATAGGATTAATTAAAAATAACTATAAAATCTAGTGATCCAAGTATGAAATTTAAATGACTAACAAAAAGAGATGAAATTTAAATATTGCAAAAGTCGAATGCTAGATCAAGAATAAAATAATATGCTATGGTCAACTTAAATATAACTAAATAAGTTTAAATACATATCTTCGATCGAGAAGTCATGATTTGAATCTGAAAAAGATAAGGTAGATCTAACACAGAATACAATATCAAGCACGATGTCACAGACAATACATATGATAAGTGGAGCAACACGAAGGGAAACAAAAATATAAAGACACGGAGATTGGTAACCCAGTTCGGTGCAAATTCACCTATGTCTATGGGGCAGTGTGCCTGGTGGAACGAAAGTTCTCCGTATAAAGAGTTTACAAATTACAACGAAAATACTTATCTGATAGACCATCTCTTCAGTGACTTACATACAACTACCTCTTCAGTTTCAACTTAGGCCCCCCCTAAGTTTAAGCTCCCCTCACTTCCACAAAAATGTCTCTCTAAGCTTTATATGAGATCCTCTTACATTCATCATAATTAGGCTCCCCCTAAATATGAGTGTTCATTATCTTCAATGTACTTAGGCTCTCCCTAAGTACAATATCAAATAAAACTCGTCCCGAGTTCTACAATGGTTGCTGAACAAAAAAAAAAAAGAATCTTAACAAAAAAATATAAAGATTTTCAATAACAATACATAGAGGTTAAGGCGTAGACAAACCCTAATCTCAAAACTCTCAATACACACTACTTAGATGGATAACCCTAGAAATGAATAAGAGAACAATATAAATAAGGCTAGCTTTGAGAATAGAATATATTTAGGAGTGAAAAAATATTCTCTCCACGAAAATAAGGAAGATAGCCACGAAAATCTGCAAATCACACAGACAGATATGGAAAAGATATTATGTAGAATCTGCTACCAGACATATAACAATGTTAAATAACAATGTCTTTGACATATTGCCTAACATGTTGCTCAAGTTTTGCCTATAATAAAATCAGCCGACCATACTACAGTCCTATAAACAAATCAGCTAATCACATTGCAGTAACAATCTCTCCCATTGGCTATTTTTTAAGGCAAAACAAAACAATTAGCAAAACATGACAGTGGAAACAAACCAATCGGATTAAAACAGTTATCAATCTAACAAAAAAATCAGAATAACCATCACAAACACAAACCACCATAATGATGCTAAACCAAACTTCTTATCCCCCTTTTGTTTAACTTAAAAAAACAACCAAAAGTAACGAAAATGAAAACATCACCAGCCAACAACAAAAAGGAGTAATTTGAATGCATAAAACCTTTGACCCATCAACAGAGCTATCAATATAGCCATTAGAGTGCATATCATCAAATACCAGTTTAGAACCTTCAATAACGAGCCCCACTTAACATAGTTTCTAACATAAAGAGAAATAGAGAGAGCACTATCCAAGACATCAATATCATATATAGGAAAATATCCTCATCAACTAGTAGAAGAATGTCTTGGACAATAACAGAAACAAAATGTTGTTGAACCAAATTAACACCAACATAAGAAACATTAAGAGTAATAATGTTTACGAACACCTCTAGAGAGCCCGTCGCTTTCATATAAAATTTTGTAGAACAATTTGCACAACAGTATATGGCTGGCCCTAAAACCAAAAATAATAACTTCTCTAAATTCAACACACAAAAGGAAGAAATACCACAGACACGACAAGAACAAAATGAAAATGGAAAGAATCACCCCAACAAATCCATTCTCCCCTTTTTTGCCACAAAGAAAATCAGTTAGTACACACAAGATGTCATTAGAGGATGTATCCCTAGTGATAGGCCCGACACTGAGAACAACATCGACATTGAACTCGAAATATTAAATCAACAACATCTTCAACATCAATATGATCAACAGTAGGAATAGTAGATATATTAACTTCCTTAAATCCCTTGAAGCCTAAATTTTCAATGCCCAAATCCGAAACAATTTTCAATGCCCAAATCTGAAACAATTTTATTGATAACAAAATCAAAGCCAAACCTTTTCCACAATTGATTCATTATTGGCACAAGCATTCAACTCTGAAATATCTTCACGCATATTCACATCAATGAGCAATGGATTGAGAATAATAGGACCAGTATAGCAAAGAATATCTTCCTCAGAGATAAAATCTTCAAATACATAACTATTCTTCTCAGAAGGATGAAAGGTATCCTTAGGACTTGAATCATCAATATTTTTAATTTTCATCATCTTCTTCATACTAAAGGCAATCAGAGGAATATCATCATTATAAATTGGTAATCAGAGAAATATAATCATTATACATCTTCTCCTCAGTACTCTCTACAATACTAGGACTAATTTCTTTAATGTCCTCAGACAAGTGCTCAATATCAGCAACATTTTCTTTTTAAAAAATTTCTTCAATATTATTTGGAACTATGACATCAAGAATGATTGTAGCAGACAAAACAATATTTTTAGCACCAAGCGTTTGATCAATCACAAGACTCTCCATACAACCAAAAAAATTTTTAGTCACATCAATATATGCAAGGTTATTTTCGATAACATCAAACTTAGCAGAACTAGCTTAAAAAACCATAGAAGCAGAGCTAGAGTCAAATGCAATAAAATTTGCAGTAACCAGATTCTCAGGAATCACAACAAACAAATTAGGCAAACCTCTAACCATGTCACAACCCACACCATCATTTTCAAACAATTCTAACTTAGTAGAACTATTCGGATTATCAATATCAGCATGGATTAAGAATGAGGCAGCACCATTTTCAAGAATAACATTTTTATTAGCATCCTGACCACAATAACTCACAACCATTTTGTCAACTAGACCATTATCAGTAATCAAATTCTCAAGCACCCCAAACTCAATATTCAGTAGCAACACTAGTAGATACAATAGTAGAGGCAATATCATTCTTTAACACATTCACAGAAAAATTATCCAACTGACAAATTGAAGCAATAATAGTAACTTTGTTCACCTTAGATACACCATAAATACCTGTAGAAGTATTATCAATATCTTTTTTTCAAGACCAAAAGACTTATACATCTTAAGATATTCCATTATATTTTGCACATTTTTTTCAACAGCATGAGGATCAAGAGATATCATATTCATATTATCAACAACAGACACGATATTCTATATAACATCCTAAAAAATATAAGGATCAACAGCTTCTTGGAAATCAATGACGACAACAACATGAGTAGTGAGTTCAATTTGATCAACAATTAGAAACTTATCATTTGTAATATTTTCAGAGGAAACAACATTATCAATAACACCATCATACGACACAAGAGTCTCAACAAATATCTTAGCAATCAAAGAATGATGAATTCTAGTTTTAGCAGAAGCAACAATCAAAACCTCAGACAATTTAGCATGATTAGCAACATGGTTAACATCATCTATGATCTTAATAGACACAACATGATCAATATAATTCATAGACTCTATCACAGTACTATCAGCATTATTAAAAATTTGGTTACCACTCACAATCTTAGTTTCTTCAGTAATCACAATCAACATTTTCCTGCTTATAGAAGTTAGTTTAACCCACTTTGATTTTCCTTGATCAAATATCTTTGGTTATTATAAGACAATTTTGCAAAGATCTAAACATGCCTTGAGGAATTCAAATTGAGCTACTACCCTAGCTTTCATCTGTTTATTATCATATCCCACAGAGTAAGTTCTTTGACTATATTCATTTTAGGCCCAGTATACAGAATTTGAAGATGCATCATATCAAAAGTCATCTCCTGAAAAATACTATTCTTGCACTCAACTATTTTTCTTTTCTGGGTGTCTAGGAATACTACAAACATGATGAACAACATTAAGAGTCCACAAATAACAATTATTAGAAGATCGCTTACCTGTCATGATAAGAGAATTATCGTTATCAGTTACTAGACATCTGTCTTTTGAGAAATTAACATTGAAGCCCTAATCACATAGATGACTTCTGCTGATTAAGTTTGTTGTTAACCCTTTGACAAGAAAAACATCATGAAGAGCTGGAAGACAAGGATTTACCAATTTACCTTTGCCCAAAACTTTCCCCTTTTTTTTCATCTCCAAAAGTCACATGACCTGAAACACATGATTGAACATTTGTAACAAAATATTTTTCACCTGTCTTATGGCGAGAGCAACCACTATCAAAATATCAGTCCTCTCTAGTTGAAGAATGCAGAGAGTTAAAAGTCACATTGCATTTAAAGTCAGTTTGAGATAATTCCCCTTTTCTTCGCCATTCAAGCTTATTCTTTGGAGCACTCCTAGTATTTTGATTGACAGAGTTACCTTTAGTACAAATATACCTCTGAGCTCTATATATAGTTCTTCCATAGAGTTGAAAGCAGTAAGGCCGAATATGGCCTTCCTTACCACAAAAGTGACACACTCATCTCTTTTTCATGCCACTGGTTGAGGGTAGAGAAGTGGGTCCTTTATCTATTGACTTTAGTTCAGACTATAAGAGTGCTTAGTTGATATGAATGTGATATGGGAAGAGGAGTTACCTTTATAACTGGATTTCTCATATTTGTTGTACCCAACACACTTTTTATCTAATACAGGTTTTCCTGTAATTAAGATTTTGTTAAGATCATCAGCACTAGAATTCAACATGCGAACAAACTTTGACATTGATTCAAGTTCAACTTTTGATGCCCTCAATGTTTTTCTCAGCATAGAAATGGTGCTTAACAAACGATGATTATCTTCAATTAATTTTTCTATTCATTCCTTTTACAACTCCAAAACTTGTAAGTCTTCCTCCCACTTTTCATAGATTTCTTCTAGAGATAAATTATCAATTTGGATTGAAACATGATCAAATACCTTGTGTCTTTACTCAAAATTTTATTATATATCTCAGGCTCTTTATAATTGTTAGAAGCAACACAAACAATCAAGGCACAAATTTCCTCATTAGATTCATTGCTTGAATTAGACTCATCATCTGACGAAGTCACTAAATATCCTTTATTTTGTCTTTTAAGATAATTTGGGCACTCAGCTTGGAAGTGGCTAAACCCTTCGCTTTCTCTACACTTGAAGTGTCTATCTTGGTTGTCCTAAGCATTTCTTAAATAACATTTACTTTCTTTTTTTCTTCCAGATGGTTTAAAATTTGTGTGTATAGTAGAGTTTCTATTACTACTGTTGTCTTTGACATGTGAAGAATGAAAGTTCCCGAATCCACTGTCCAAGCGTTTTATAACTTTATTGAATTATTTAGTTAACAAGGACAGAGTATTGGTAAGATTTTCTTCCGTATCTGTGCCTTTATTTCGAGTTTGATCTTCATTAAAAACAAATTGCAAGGCTATACCTTTACCTTTCTTATCACATTTTTCATCAAAGGTCAATTCAAAGGTTCGCATTGATCCAAACAACTCATTCACCTTCATGGTAACAATATTATGGGCCTCTTCGAGCTGTAACTTTCATATCAAATCTTTTTGGTAGCGACTGTAGAATCTTTCGAACAATTTTTTTCAGACATTTTTTCACCAAGAGAAAAGGATTCATTTGCAATATCCAGTATGCGAGCATTGAACTTAGTAATACTTTCATCTTCCAACGTCTTAATAGATTTAAATTTTGAGGTTAGAATCGGAAAACGAGACAACTTCACTTTAGAGGTACCTTTATGCACCACAACAATGATCTCCCATGATTCCTTAGTAGAAACACATGTATTGATAAGTCGGAAAATGTTTTTGTCAACTCCGTTGAAAATAGCGTTTAGAGCATGCAAATTTCCAAGGGAAGCCCCATCCTTAGCTTCAGTCTAGTCCTTATTGAGCTTGAGAGAGATCTTTCCATCTTTATCAGCAATTTAGGGATGTGTCCATCCAGGGACAACTGCCTTCCAAGTCTTATTGTCAATGGATTTAAGGAAAGCCATCATTCTGGCTTTCCAATAAGAGTAGTTAGTTCTATCAAGCATAGTGGGACAAGTAGTTGATCCACCTTCCCTAATCAACTCCATTGAATACTCAATGAATAGCAATCAACTCGCTCTGATACCAATTGAAAAAGATAAGGTGGATCTAGCATAGAATACAATGTCAAGCATGATGTCACAGACAATACGTATGATAAGTGGAGCAACATGAAGGAAAATAAAAATATAAAGACACAGAGATTAATAACCCAGTTTGATACAAATTCACCTAAGTTTGGCAATTATAATGAAAGTACTTATCTGATAGACCCTCTCTTCAATGACTTACGTACAACTACCTCTTCAGTTTCAACTTACGCTCCCCCTAATTTTGAGTTCCCCTCACTTCCACAAAAATGCTTCTCCAAGATTTGTATGAGATCCCTTCAATACTACATAATTAGGCTCTCCTTTAGAGTGAAATCCCCTCACCTTCATTATATTTAGGCTCCCCTAAATATGAGTATTTGTTATCTTCAATGTACTTCGGCTCTTCTTAAATACAATATCAAATCAAACTCGTCTCAAGTTCTACAATGGTTGTCAAACAAAAAATAAAACGATCTCAATGACAAATACAAAGATTTTCAATAACAATACATGGAGGTTAAGGCTTAGACAAACCCTAAGCTCAAAACTTTCAATACACATTTTTCTAATTAGGCGATTAACCCTAAAAATAAATAAGAGAACGATATAAATAAGACTAGCTTTTGAGAATATATTTTAGAAGTAAAAAAATATTCTCTACACAAAAATAAGTAAGACAACTACGAAATCTTCAAATCACACAGACAGATATAAGAAAGATATTCTGTAGAATCTGCTGCCAGACATGTAACAATGTTAAATAATAATGTCCATGTTGTCCAACATGTTGCTCAAGTTTTGCCTATAATAAAATTAGTCAACCATATTGCAGTCCTGTAAACAAATCAACTAATCATACTATAGTAACAAAATCGCTCCATCTTCGAACGAATTTTTTTTTGTCATTTAGATATATATATTTTTTCTTATTATTAAGTCAATTTGGTTTAACTACATTTTAATGAGTTTAAAATGTCAGTACTCCATAATAATAATATACAATTTTGAAATCCATTCATTGTATTATATGTTTTTTTTGCAATGAAAAAGAATATTCTGAATATAAGATATATATATATATATATCAGTCCATCTATAATTTTTCAAAATGAGCTGAAAAAATGTTATTATTTCCTTTTCTTTAATAAGGAATAATATTCCACAGATGCGACATCAATTACCATTTTAAAATCAAATTATAAAAAAAAAAAATATATCAAATCAGATATCGTGCTCAAATGACATACAAATATCTTTTTAACTACAAAGTTTGTGATTCGTATATATTTTCTTTCATTGTTCTAAAAAAAGAGAAATTCTCCAATTCTAAAAAGATTCTAAATTTACTAAAATAAGCTATGTGGCTTTAAATAGTAAAGTTAAATATTTATTAGGTTGTCTTTTCGCCAAATATATATATATATATATATATATATATATATATAAATTTAGGTATCTTAAAACTACTTTAAGAGAGTTCCTTTTGCTCCCACTACTTCTTTTAAATGCTGCATCGTTCCACTACACTTGTACGTAGTGGGTGCTTCCTCTTTTATTTATTTACTTATTTATTTAAATTTAAATTTGAAATTCGAAATTCTGAATAAATTTTCATTAAATTATGTGCAAAAGGACGTGGCTAATACTTGACGAAGAAAAGTTTCCTTTCATTTTTTATTAATATTTTTGGAACAATTTTTATACTTGAGTTGACCATACCTTGGTGTACGGACCAACGGCTAAGAGTTTTTAGGCCAAATATACAAAATTATTCATTTTCTTTTTTCTTTTTTAAATTATTAATTTTATTTTCCATCTTTTGACATTCTCTAGGAGTATTAAAAAATTTCAATCCGATCCTTGAAAAAATTGTTAATTTGTTAGCAAAATTAATAAATTAGGATTGCGACTTAAGTACAAATTTAGGAGAAAGTGAGAATTGACTCTCACATTTTTAAAATTTAAAATTCAAACTCTTTGATTTGAAAAGTTAAAATTTAGTTCTACAGTTTAATAATACCTCATAAATACATCGTGACTCAAATCACATTCCATGAATCAAAAGGGGAAGCCTACTCATCCATCAGCTTCTCTCGTAGATCGGTGCGATTTTACGAAACATCTAAGCATAGTTCACTCGCGTTGATTAATCAAGAGCTTTGCCACCACTCCTTAAGGTTACCTATTGTATCATACACTTCTTGCATTGTTTCCCACGCTTCATACCCCTTATTTCTTCTTAAGGTAAGGTAAAGGGACAAACATGGTGAACTATTTAGGTGGATTTTAACAATCCATGGACTAAAATACTAACCATTTTTTTTTTCAAATTATAAGAAGAAATTTGCAACTTACCCATTATTGTTTTATTAATATGCATAGACATGTAAAAATCATGTTCATTTTGTAGGATCATTTGTTTTTTTGGGAATATAGATAACCGGTATCTTTAGATGTCCGAAATATAGATATCCGACATCCTTAAAAATCATGTTCATTTTGTAGGAATGTTTTTGAAGATATCTCGGAATACTTGGATAATTATGTTTTTTTCGTAATATTTCTATTTGAATATATTTAAAATTTACTTATTGTTCCAAGAACGTCCTTATGACTATTTATTAATTTATAATTAATCTATACTAAAAGGGGACATTTGATTTTCTCTTTTGCCCATTTTAGTTATGATTATAAGGTTATCTTAGGTAGTTTTAAATCTAAAATCATTAAATAAATTATTTTCTTCCTGTTTTTAGCATCATTAAAAAAATTAATGTTTCCCTATTCTTGAGCTCCACACATAAAAAGCAAAAACGTTTTCTTTCTTATAAAAAACATTTTTCCTAATTTTAAGTATCACACGTAAAAAAAATCACATTTCCCCCTATTTTTGGCATTCATACATTTAGAGAGAAAAAAAAAATCTAATTTAAATTTTAAAAATCACGATATATCTCTCTTCACATTCAAATAAAAAAAATATTATCTAAAAACCTACCATTCACATTAAATCGCTAAAAAAATTGACGGTATATCTCTAATCTCTTATTCATGATTTTTTTTAATTACATTTTATCTCTAGTGTTTATTTAGAATTAAATAATTTATTTTTTTAAAAAAATCACATTATATCCTCTAATCTCTTATTCATAAATTTTCTAAAATCATACTTTACCTTTAATAAAATCTACTCCACATTAAATAAAGAAAAATATTTTTTTTAAAAGAATAAAATTAAATTATGATTTGAAATTTAAAATTTATCTATAAATAGCTAAATTCAACACCTAAATTTTTATCCGTATCTCCTCTCATAATCTTTTTTTTTATAAAAAAAAAAATTATTAACCAACTTTCCCTAACTTCTTAGTTTTTTTCTTTTTTAAAAAGAAAATAGAAATTTTGATGTGTATAACATATATATATATATATATATATATTATATATATATATATATATATATATATATATATTTATATATTTAATTCCCAATGTTTTTTTCTAACTTCTTCGAGAAATTTAATTTATTTGTTTCAAATTCTCTATCTTTCTATAAGAAGATATTACCTCTCTGTCTTTTTATTGTTTAATGTATGTATCTTTTTCGAATTCTTTTCACTTTTTAATTTTGTAAAACATAGAGTGATTTAATGTAGATAATTAAATTACCAAAATCAAAACTTAAAATCTTAACTAAGAGACAATTTTTATGAAATTATAAACAAAAAAATATTTTTGTTTAATTTAGAGTTAAAAGTAGGAGGTAATCAATTTATCTAATAAAAAAAGTTTTTTTTAAACAAAACAAAAAAGGATCATCAACGAAAAAAAAAAAAAAAAAATCTTGGTTTACGACCAAATCTGAAATTAGGAAGATCGTCGAAATCAAAATTAGAAAAAAAGAAAAAAAACCTAATGTTTGACAGATGTAGATTCAATAAATTTCAACATTTGTTAACCTAAATGTTGCAATTTTGCAAAACAAAACAAAAAGAAAAAAGAAAAAAAGAAAAAAAGAAAAAAAAAAAGAAAAGAAAAACCAATAGATCTCTTTAATGAGGTAAACAATTACATTTTTCTTAAATTATTCAAATATTTATTTTATTTAACATTTAATAATAGACATATATTTTTCTTCAAATTCAACTTAAAGTATGTATTGATAGTTTTATTAGATATATGAAGTAATTTTATTATAACTATAAGATTAAATTATTTGTAACCGATTGTTAGAATCTTGGTTTTTATTATTTTTTTAATCATTTTTAAATTTATTATTTAATCTCCATGTACTTTTTTTTAAACTTTTATTTCACATTAACCAATTCAAAAAGATTTGTCATTTGTCCCTTTTATTTGATGGTTGTATAGATATATAAAGTAATTTTATTCCAGTTACAAAGATTAAATCATTTGTAACTCCCATATTTTTTATTTTAAAATCTTAATTTATTGTTTTTAATCATTTTTAATTTATTTTTCAATCTTCACTTTAATTTCTTACCAACCACCACATTAACCAATTAAAAGAATTGTCGTTAGCACATTAACTTATTAAAACTATGATTCAAAATAAATAAAAATTAGTATTTAAAATCTAAATTAGCTAAATTAAACTCTCAATTTTTCATTAGTTATCTCATCTTTCCTTTTATTCATATAAATTAAAGTGCTATTATTAAAAATCTTATTATCAAACTAGTTAATATAATTTGAGCTTATATAACAATTTATTTTTATTAATTTGAATTTATTTTAAATTATAAATTTTATTATTTTATTTGTTAAACAAATAAATATATATTAATTTAAGATTTTTATAAAATAAATATAATTTGAATTGAACATCTTAATAAAAAATAAACTACAATAATACTTAAAAATAGTAAAATATATAGTTCATAATATTCATTTTTATTGTAAAATAAAAATAAAGAAGAGTGATATTTATACATATAGAAAAAAGAAAGTAAAATAATAAAAGAAGAATGTCTTGACGAAAATCCATGTTTTTGGAAGGCACCAAAATTAAACTCTCGAATGCCCCTTATAATGGGCATATAGGATGCCCAAGAATCTCCATATACCCAAGCATCTTATGATACGCAAAAAAAAAAAAAGCTTAGATTCTTACTGAACAAAACACCTCCATATATTTACTTCACAAAAAAAAAAAAAAAAAAAAAAAAAAAAAAAATCTGTTTGGTAACTATTTATTTTTAAAAATTTTTAAACTAAGCTTAATTTTATCAAAATTTCTCACAAGGATTGCATCTCTTAATTAAATTAAAAAAAAAGTTGAATTTTTACTCAAATTCTAAAAAAAAAAACAAGTTTTCAATCTTGACATGGCAAAAATTAATAATAAAACAAGAAATTAAGAAGTAGAAGAGGTGTGTATATATGAATTATTTTTAATAACTAAAAATCAAATGATTATCAAATTGAGCCTAAAAGTCAACTCCTTCATCAATAAATTATGATCTACCAATTAGTAATATTTATTGACATGAACATGGCTCAACATAAATAAAATATGTAATTAGCCAAGAGGTTAAAAGTTTATCTTACATAATTGTTGAACTAAAAAAAATAGCATTATTCATTTTTTTCCAAATGCATGTTCATATGAAATACGGTAATTTTCAAATATAGGAAAATGTGCTAACTTATTTATAAATATAGTAAAGTATCACTATTCATCAGTGATAAACATAAACACGAGACTATTTACAATGGTAGATAGTGACACTTAACTATATTTAAAAATATTTTCTACAATTTTGCCCTTTAAAATAATTACCAAATGAAAATATTTATTTCTCTAACTAATTAATAAAACAATAGTTTAATGACACGTTAATTTAATATAAATTACACAAAAAGATATTTTTTGAGAAAAACTACATCTAAAAAAGATTAAAGTAGACTAATTTGAACAATTTTTTTAATAAACCAAATATTGAGAAGAAAAAAACTTTTCAAACGCGGGCAAAATTTAAGAATTTTGAAAAGAAAAGATTAAAGTATTGTTTTTTTTTTTTTTTTTTTTTTTTTTTTTTTTTTTGAGCACAACACATTCTTAAAAGTTACTATTGTATTCAATTTTTCTATGTTTAAATTTGAAATATATATTTTAAAAATAAATTCAATAGATATTATTTGAAAAATTACAAAAAATTCCATTTAAGCATTAATCTTATTTGTACATAGTATTGATTCTCCTTTCCACTACAAGGGCAGGGTTGCTATCTCACTCAGAAAGCATGAAATTCACTTAATTCTACTCCTCACCAACTAAAACCCAATTTTCATACTATATATCTTTTTTTTTTTTTAAAAAAAAATAACAATTTAAAAAATCAAATCATAAAATCCCATTTCAGTCATCCGGTCTCGATTCCACCTTATCTCGTTTATTGGTTTGTAATATTCAAATACAACTATATTTTAATGAATCATAATAATCTTTTTATAGTTCAGCAACATGGAATGTGAACGTAGAAATCGATTAAAACCTTCAATGTTTTGGTAGAACATATATGTGTTTTCAACGTTTAGGCTCCACTAACGTTGGTAATGAATAGATCTATCTTCATTCTTATAATTGAATGTTGAACCATTCAAATTTATTTTTTAATAAATCAAATTATAATTAGTTTAATCATATATATATATATATGAAAAGAAAATAAAGAGAATCTAGATTAAAGAAATGATGGAAATTAAAGTGAAGTTTAGCCATTCCTCATCAGCATAAATACCCCAAGCCAATCTAATCATTGCTTTGTGGAGAGATATAAGTTGATCATCATTTGCTAGTGATTGATCATAAACTTAAAAAAAAAAACAAAAGAAAAATTGCATACATACATCATTTTCTCACAAATTAAATATCCATAAGATCCATTCTTCAATATTCTTTTTCTTTTACAAATATTGAAATATATATCTTATAGAGAGAGTTTGAGCTTAAAGCCTTGGCCTGCCTTTGGCTTATTATTCTCCCACCACCTTTCAAGAAAGTTCCGTACACCGTATTACGCATCTCTCTTCGTCTATTGTCTAACACAAGTTTTTTCAGTGAAAAGGTAAATTTTATTTTTTTCATAACTATTAAAACTTCTTGTTTGTTTATGTATCGTTTTTCTTATGTTGAAATATTTTAGATATATATATTAATTAATCACTTAGTTATACATATTTTTAATACTATTCTTACTCATGAACATGATTATGAAGGATGTTGCAAGGTCCTAATAAAATTAAAGGATATGTTTTGTTAGTGATTTAAAAATAGAAATTTGAAAATAAATAATTTATTATTTTTTTAAAAAAAAGTCATATTTACATCATTTTCATGTTGCAAATTAGAATATATAACATTGGAGAACATGTGCTAAATAATTATGTTTTCAGTTTATCATTTTTCTAAATCAAATTAGAATTTAAATACAACTCAAGTAATGCACATAAAACTAATTAATGAGGGCTAGGAATTATAACAATTCATGATATTCTTTAGGGCAAAAATAAATTTTACTAAATTATCAAATAATTAATGGAATTTAAATCGGTATGATTGGTGTGCAAAAATTGAAATACGTAAACTGTATTCACAACATCACTCATTAAATTGACGTAATAATTGAAATGTGCAAAAATTGATTTTGTAAACAATGTCGTAAATCATTTTAACAATATTTTTTGAGTTAAAATGAATGGTAACAAATTGTCTTAATATTATATATAGGATGCTACACCTATATATCGTACAATCCTTTTGCAAGATAGTAAACAATAATAATAAATAAATAAATTGTCATGTGACAATTTCTTTGGTAACTGACAAAGTGCAGTGCAGTTATGACCAAAGTTTTTTTTTTCTTAAATGTATATCCATCTATAAAAATTTACCATCAATTAATTTATGTTATTCATTTAAATGAAAACTCCCTCTTCAATTCTCGAAATAATTTTGAAGTTTAAGAGATAGAACGATTTTTTTTTTGAGAGAACGAGATTTAATTATTTAACTTAGCTTAATATATATATATTTTTTATGTAAATGAATTTTTTTTTCTTCTTATGAACTTTTTACAGATCTGTTAAGAGAATGAAAATTTCCTTGTCGGCGAGCTGCAAGCAAGCTGCGGCGGAGCCGCCGCTAGTAAATTTTCAAGGTTCAAACACACTCAATTTGGAACCATTTTTCCGGCGAAAAGACAAAGTAGTATTCGTGATGGGAGCTACCGGCTCCGGGAAATCCCGGCTGGCAATCGATTTAGCTACCCGTTTCCCAGCTGAGATTATAAACTCCGACAAAATCCAAGTCTACAAAGGACTCGAAATTCTCACCAATAAGGTCACCGAAAAAGAATGTTGTGGGGTCCCACATCACCTCCTCGGAATCGCCGATCCAAATTCAAACTTCACGGCCGCCGACTTTCGCCGCCACGCCTCATCGGCGATTAACTCCATCGTCGGAAAACGCCGCCTCCCTATCGTCGCCGGCGGCTCCAACTCCTTCATTGAATCTCTTGTCGACGATGAGCCTGAGTTTCGATACCGTTATGACTGTTGCTTCTTATGGGTGGACGTGTCCTTACCGGTCCTCCACTCATTCGTGTCGGAACGTGTCGATCGGATGTTGGACGACGGATTAGTTAATGAGGTACGGAATTTGTTTGATCCTAAAGGAAATGACTATGCGCGTGGGATTCGACGCGCCATTGGAGTGCCTGAACTCGATGCATTTCTACACGCTGAGATGGATTCAGCTAGTGATGATAAAACTCGATCTCGAATTCTTAAGGCTGCTATTTTGAAGATAAAAGAAAATACGAGAAAATTGGCATGCCGTCAACGACAAAACATTCACCGCCTCCAGAGCAAATGGGGATGGAATCTCCACCGTATTGACGCTACCGAAGTCTTCCTACAACTTGGCAATGGAGAATATTCCAACCATGTTTGGGAGACGCTCGTGGCGGAGCCAAGTTCTATTATCATCGATCAATTTCTTTGTGAAAATAGTTTCAAGCGCCATTCAGTGAAAATCGAACACACAGACAAAGTTTTCAATGTAGTTTTTTGAATAATTTTTTGAAACCTAAGCTTGAATGGTATAACTCATCTAGATGATGGCACGTAGCAACAACAGAAGAGGACTTCTTCTTGTATCATGTGATGGATTTTTATTGGAGCAATTATTTGGATGTATCTTAAACTGCACTCATATTTATGTATTCTAATCTAATCATGCAAAAAAGAAAAAAAAGAGTGTTATTTACAAATTATGGTGGCACAACTAGATAAAATGCATGAAAATGAATGTAGACTAAGTTGTACTCGAGTATTTTTTGGTTTTATTGCTAGATTAATTTTATTATTAAAAGTTAAATAAATTAAACGACAGGGTCTTGGATTGTAGGTGGAATCTGCACGTGCGGCTACTGCTGTAGTTTCTTTCCCACCTGTGTGGAGCTGCTTTATTTAGTTGTATTGTACTGTAATTTTTGTTTTACATTGCCAAATTATTAATGAGATGTCTACGTGTCTTGATGGATATGAATGATTGGAATAATATGAAAAGAAATTTTGCGGAAAAATTCTAGTACTATACATATTTCTACCATTTTACTTATTTTATTTCATTAACCTCACATCATTCTTATATGTTTTTTTTTTTTAATGTGTGCAAGTAATATGTTATAAGGATGATCAAAATCTTTTATAAAAAATGGCATTTAAGGGAATGTAGGGCCAATGAGTAGAGTTAATAAATCTTGAGTTAATATAGTGGATTTAATAAGTTTGTGTTTATGGTGTAGAGTTGTAAAATTGAGTTCCTCGATAATAATAAAAAATAGATTAAGAAAGTATAGACAGAATGAAAGTTCAAATTCCTCGATAAATGTAAAAAATTATAAAAAAAAAATAAAAAGATGTAGTTATTCGATAAATGAGCAAGTTCTCAATAGTGTTTACTATATAAATTGGGTTGTTTACATCAATTTAACAAGTTGTTGGGCCAAACGGCTCTAAAAGAATGAAAATATAATTGAAAGTTTGAATCGATTTGAATAAATAGTCATGTTTACTCTCTGTAATCAAATTGCTAGAATCATGATAATTTTTTATTATTATTCATAATTCACATATTACATTGTTAACCAGTCATTTGAAAATGTATTTAAAAGGATCAACTTTTCATATTACAATTGATTGATTACATTTATAAAAAAGTATATATAGCCTAATAATAAAAAGATGGGTCAAAAACGTCAAAGAAAACACTTTGAAATTGGATTTTATTTATTTTTTTTAAAGAAAAAGTTAATGGATTGGTCATAAATATATATATTTCTCAAGTATACAACAATGAGGTATAAAGGAGAGATTTTGAGTTGATTGGACAATCGAGCATGAATAATTATATATTCAAGATCAAGTATGATTATAATCTGTGGATTGATGCCCATCAAGTTACTACTTCCTCGATTGATTTGAATCGAGAAGTTGTCAACTTTTTTGTGAAATATAAGATAATTATATGTTTAGCGACTAAACTTTAACATTTGTGCTAAAAAAAAAATCATTAAGGATCAATTTTGTATGTATCAAGTCTAGTTTTGAAAATATCTAATAATTAAGTCTTTAAACTTTCATTATTTATACTTAATAGGTTCTTGATATATTATTATTTTTCTTAAAAAATATCTATTGAATTTAAAATTTTTAATTTTATATATAAATAGAACTTTAAACTTTCAATTTTTGTGGTCTAATAATCTTATGAATTTTAAAAATGGATAATTAAAATATAACAATCAGGCACAAAGTAGCAGAAGATATAACAAAATGTAAAAGAATTTGTAAATATAACAAATTTTAAATTCAGCTCTTGGAGTTTAGTAGTAATAGCAATCATACCCAAAGTATTAGTAAATATAGTACAATGCAAAAGAGTTTACAAGTATAGCAAAATTTAGATTAAACCCAAAGTATTAGTGATAGACGGTATCACTCATAGGATTCTATCAACGATAAAGTCTATTAGTGACATATTTGACTATATTTCTAATTCTTTAAAAATGTTGCTATGTACTTAATTATTAGCTTTAAAACTGCTACCCATTGCAATTATTCTTTTGAAAATGTAGCATATCTAAATTAAATACCTATTCAATAAAATTGAAAGTTTGGAAACTTATTAATCATTCTTTTTAGAATTTATATTAATAATTTTTTTAAGTTCACCTATTGGACACAATAAAAGTCCATACATCTCTTAGTGCATGTTTGAGAATGAATTTGAAATTGTTAAAATCATTTTTATTATGTTCAAAATCACTATAGGATATAAATTTAATCACTCAAAATTAATTTAAATTAAATGCACTTTTCATATAATCAAAATTAGTTTTAAATTATTTTACATATAAACTTTAGAATGATTTTGAAAATGAAAAAACAAATGATTTTAACAATTTCATAATCACTCCTATACATATTCTTAAACACTTTTAAAATTTGGAGACTAATGACCCATTTTGATTGACTTGTGAAAAAAATGTTTTTCAAAAAATTCATTTTTATTTTGAACACTTTTGATAAAAAATGAACTATTTTGAGTAGTTGTTAGACACTCCAATTTTTTTTAAAATAATTTTTTTTTAATTAAACACGTAAAAATGTATTCCAAATACATATTGAATAGATATAAATTTGAAAGTTAGAGAATAAACATGTAATTTAACCTTTAATATATTACTATTAATATTGCTTTGGTTATATGTAATGTGTAAGATTGTTAGTGAAGCACAACTCAAAGGGACTCCAAAGTCTTGATTCCAACTTTATGATGAGCAAATGAGTGATTATAATATAATAGTTAGTCACACTAACGAACATATATTACATTATATTATATAATTTTTTGTATCATATGATATGATTATTGTATACACATCATAAATTCGTAGTCACCCAATCAAATTGCTTCAAACTCTTAACCCACGCTTTTTTCTTTTCTTTTCGTAATTAAATTATTAACCCACTTGTTATTTAGTTATTAAAATGATTTAATTATAGTTACTGGGTATATTTTATCTTATCAAGATAAGAAATTCTGTCACATTCGAAATAAGAATATGCAGCAGTTTATATTAGAGCCACTGGCCTTTTCATCATCAGACTTTTGTTATTATTTTAGTTAATATTCTCCCCTTGGGAAAAGACGAAGTTATTTATTCATTTATATTTTACCTTTTGTTGATATATATATTTATTTTGTTGCTGTCGTAAATTTGAGTAAATCGAACACAAATATCAATATAATATAATATAATAACAAAATAAATAAATATTAAAATAATTAAACATAATATATAAATTAACAAAATAAAATAAAAAAAATTCTCTAAATTCTCCATTTTCTCCAATTTTCATGAACTTTGATCAATATGTGTGTCTTCCAAAATCCACAAAATGCCACTACAATTTGGCAAGTAAGAGGTGGATTACATGGACGATAATAGTGTGTAATCTTGAGACACATAGACAACATATGGGGTAATGAATAAGTGACACATGACCAATGAACACTAATAATGGTCATCAACATGACACCTAATTTAACATATTTATAATCCTCCTCCTTAAATGACCATTATATATGAAATATATCTCGTTAAAACCTTACTAGGAAAGAACCCACTGGGAAGAAAACCCTAGTGAAGAAAAAAAAATACATATTTCATATAATCTGATATTCTTAAAAAGAATAGAGTATATTTACTCCCTCTCATGGTAACATCACATGAGATCTCTGAGTCACTGCATTCCAATGTTGTGCACCAGTTTTTCAAAGGTTTCGATAAGTAATGCCTTTGTAAATAAGCCTGTCAGGTTATCTTTCGAACAATTTTTTTGCATAGTGATATCACCATTTTCTTCAAGATCATGAGTATAAAAAAGCTTCGGTGAAATATGTTTTGTTCTATCTCCTTTAATATATTCTCCTTTGATTTGGGATATGCATGTTGTGTTGTTTTCGTATAATATCGTTGGAAGAGTTTTACTAGAAGACGAACCACATATTCCACAAATGTGCTGAGTCATCGATCTTAGCCATACACATTCTCGACTAGTCTCGTGAATTACAAAAATTTCAGCATGATTTGAGGAAGTGGTTGTTAGGGTATGTTCCACCGATCGCCATAATATAACAGTTTCTCCACTTGTGAATAAATAATCTGTTTGAAATCTAGCTTTGTGTGGATCAGATAAACATCCAGAATCTGCATATCCAACTAGATCAGAATTTGATTTATTTGAATAAAACAAACTCATGTTGATCATTCCTCAAAGATAGCAAGTATATGCTTAATTCCATTCCAATATCTTTTTGTTGGAGAAGAACTGTATCTTGTTAATAAATTTACTAAAAATGTAATATCTGGTCTTGTATTATTAGTAAGATACATAAGTATACCAATTGAACTAAGATATGGTACTTCAGGACCAATAAGTTCTTCATTATCATCTCAAGGTCGAAATATATCTTTCTTCACATTTAGTGAACGAACTTCCATTGGAATGTTCAATGGATGGGCTTTGTTCATATAGAACATTTTCAAAAATTTTCCTGTATAAGTTGACTGATGAACAAATATCTCATTTGTCAAATACACAATTTGTTAGGCAAGACAAAATTTTATTTTTTTTTTCGAGATCTTTCATCTCAAATTCTTTCTTAAGATATTCTATTGCCATTGAAAACTCTTTAGAAATTCCAATTATATCGAAGTCGTCAACATATACAGTTACAATAGCAAATCCTAACTATGATTTCTTTATAAAAACACATGGACATATTGAATTGTTTTGATATCATTCTTTCAATGAATATCTATTCAGGCAATTGTACCACATTCATTCTGATTGTTTTATCCATATAATGATCTCTGTAATTTTATTGAATACAATTCTCGGGAATCTGATTGATATGTTTCAGGTACCT
The DNA here is from genome assembly GCF_009727055.1 of Benincasa hispida. Taxonomy (NCBI): domain Eukaryota; kingdom Viridiplantae; phylum Streptophyta; class Magnoliopsida; order Cucurbitales; family Cucurbitaceae; genus Benincasa; species Benincasa hispida. The sequence continues at coordinate 57,591,880 of NC_052360.1, read as the reverse complement.
TAAATCCTTGTGGGATTCTCATATAAATATCATTATCAAGAGATCCATATAAATAAACTGTGACTATCTCCATAAGATGCATGTCAAGATTTTCATACACGATCAGACCAATTAAATATCTTAATGTAAATACATCTACCATCGGAGAATATGTTTCCTCATAATCAATACCAGGTCTTTGTGAAAAACCTTGTGTAATTAGTCTTGCTTTATATCTTGTGACCTCATTATTTTCATTTCTTTTCTTCATAAATACCCATTTGTATCCCACAGGTTTGACATCTATTGGTGTCTGAACTACTGATAAAAAAACTTGACGTTTTGAAAGTGAGTCTAATTCTGTCTCGATTGCTTCTTTTCACTGAAGCCAATCTTTTCTATGTCGACATTTTTTAACAGATTTTTAGTTCAGAATTCTTATTTTCAGATATAATATCAAGAACAACATAATATGCAAAAATGTTGTCAATAACTACATAAGTTTGGTTCCATCTTTTTCCTGTCATGACATAGTTTATTGACATTATTATCTTTAGGTATTTTACCTTTCTTTTTAGTCATCTCAAGGATTTCTTCATGGGTATTTACATCATCAACCAAGTCTTTTTTACTATTAATTATTTTTATTTTTTGAGGATTTTTATCTTTGGAACCCACTAATCTATCACGCTTCTGGCGTATTCCATAATAACTAGTGACAACTTGCTGTGTTGGGATATCAATTTCCGATGGAACATTTACAGCTAGTATATGTGATTTAGTTACTTTCTTTGCATTTATAAAAGCATTGGTAATTGATTTGCTATACTTTGTAAATGAATTATCTTCTTAACTTTAAGTTCACATTGATCTGTACGAGGATCTAAATGAGACAATAACGATACATTCCATATAATGTCTTTTTTCAACTTCTTAATTCCTCCCTTAATGTTGGAAAATTTGTCTCTTTACAGTGACAATCAGTAAACCGTGCAGTAAATACATCATTCGTCAGGGGTTCAAGATATTTAATAATTGATGGGGAGTTATATTCAACATAAATTCCTAATCTCCTTTGAGGACTCATCTTAGTACGTTATGGTGGAGCAATTGGAACATATATTGCATATCCAAAAAATTTCAGATGGAAAATATTTGGCTCATGACCATAAGCTAATTCTAATGGCGAATACTTATGATAAACTACTGGCTTAATGCGTACAAGTGATGCTGCATGCAAAATAGCATGTCCTCATACAGATGAAGAAAACTTAGCTCTCATAAGCAATGGTCTAGAAATTAACTGCAAATATTTTATGAATTATTCTGCTAAACCATTTTGTGTATGATCATAAACTATAGGATGTTCAACACCTATCCCAACTGACATACAACAAATATCAAAAGCTTGGAATGTAAATTCACCAGCATTATCAAGACGAATGGTCTTAATTATATAATTAGGAAATTGTGCTCTTAACTTAATTATTTGAGCAAGTAATCTTGCAAATGCAAGATTTCGACTTGATAATAAGCACGTGTGACCATCTACTGGATGCGTCTATTAATAACATAAAATATCTGAATGGTCCATTTTATGGGTTTATAGGTCCACATATATCACCATGAATTCGTTCTAAAAATGTAGGTGATTCAGTCCTCGCTTTAGCTGATGATGGTCTGATTATCAATTTTCTTTGAGAGCAAGCATCACATGATAATTCATTAGATTGGAAAATCTTCTTACTCTTCAATGGATGTTCATTTGAGTTCTCAATAATTCTTCTCATCATTATAAACCTTGGATGACCTAATATGTCGTGCCAAATTGTAAATATGTCTGGATTCATGAACTTCAGGTTCATTGTTGCATATGTTTCAATTACTCGTATATAAGTATAATATAATTTAGATGATAAAGCATGCAACTCTTTTAGTATATGTTTTTCATGTGAGATAGTAGATATGATATAAAAATACTTCATATTATTCTTTCTATCAGTCTCAATATGATAACTATTACAACGTATATCTTTAAAAATAAGTAGATTTCTCTTTAATTGACTAGAGAACAATGTCTGTCAATTGTAAATTTTGTTCCTCTTGGAAAAATAATATTTGATTTTCCAAACCCTTCAATTAGGTTTGTAGAACATGATATTGTATTGATTTTTTCTTCTAGTATTGTCATTTGAAAAAAAAAAAAAATCTATTTGTATGTATTGTATGTGTAGTTGCACTATCTGCTAGACATAGATCTTCTTTACTCATTTTTTAGTTACCCAACATATGAAAATGATCTAGGTTTCTTCATTAAAAGAAACTACTTACAATAAGAAAAATAATACTTGAAATACATAAAAGTTAACATCTACTAAGAGGAGAAAAAAATGGAGATGAGTAAAAATCCAAAAATATTAAGTCTATATATTTTCAAAAACAAAAGAAACACTTGATGTTCCATCAATTGTGCCAATCTTCTCTTTAGGAGATTAAAAAAAGTCCGCTACATCCAAACTAGTCATTTAAGATGGGTCAAATATATCATTATCCTAATATGCAAAATTTGCTTCCACATTTTTCTCTTTTTCATTCAGAGACGCTTGATAGAGAGCAACTAAGTGTTTTGACGCATGACAGGTACGTGATCAATGTTCAATCATTCCGTATTGGAAGCATTTATTTTCAACACTTTTTGAACTCTTATCTTGTGGAACTTTTCCTTTGTGATCATCATTTTGTGTGGTTTTTTTGAAATTTGAATGACTAGAATGGTCACCACGAAAATACTAATTATTTCTTCCTCTCCCAGATCACAACCACGACCTCGACTACGATTATTATTAAAATTCATAGCACTCATTTCAGGAAATGGTGTTGTTCCAATTGGTCGAGATTCATGATTTTTCATCAATAACTTATTTTGTTTGGCAACGAGAAAACATGAAATTAGTTTAGAATACTGTTTAAAACATTTTTCTCGGTATTGATGCTGTAGAAGCATATTCGAGACATGAAATATAGAAAATGTCTTATCTAACATATCAACACCAGCAATTTTCTCTCTGCATAACAACAATTTCGAACTGATTTTAAATAATGTGGAGTTATAATGACTTACTGATTTGAAATCTTGTAGCCACAAGTGCATCTACTGATAACGAGTTTTAGGAAGAATGAATGTTTGTTGATGATCATACCTCTCTTTCAAATTTTTCCACAAAGGATCTTTTATTGTAAAATACTCCAATTTCAATCCCTCGTGGAGATGATGACGTGTTGCATAGCTTTTTTGCTTTGTCTTGATTGGATGTCGTATTTCACTCCTTAATAGTCTCTCCAAGATTTATAGCATCCAGGTGGATTTTGACATCAAGCACATATGACAAATAATTATTGTCGTTAATATCAAGAGCGACAAATTCTAATTTTGTGAGATTTTTCATGGCAGCACTATCATAAAATATTGTATTTATATTAGAAATTTTATAGATATTAAATATGCAAAATAACATTAAATTTATTAATTATAACAAAGAAGGAAAAACTGACATACCTTTAGGACCACCTTTAGTAGGAAAAAAAATAAGAGCTCGTGCTGATAACGTATTATGAACTTGAAGAGCACAACGGGAACACATATACAAATAAAATATAATATTAAAATGAATATAATATAATAATAAAATAAATTAAACATAATATATAAATAAACAAAATAAAATAAATTAACAAAATATAAAATAAGAAATTTTTCTAAATTCTTTACTTTCTCTAATTTTCATGGACTTTGCCCAATACATGTGTCTTTCAAAACCCATCAAATGCCGCTAATAGGCAATTTGACAAGTAAGAATTGGATTACATAGACACTAATAGTGTGTAATTTTTAGACACACGGACAATACATAGGGTAATAGATAAGTGACACATGATCAATAGACATTAATAATAAACATCTATCTTATACCTAATTTAACATATTTATAGTAGTTGTTGATTTCTAATGATTGTTCCGTTTAAGAGATACTAGAATTTTCTTTCTGACCATTATTATTTTACTTATCTATAAACATATATAAATGAGAGATCTTTCAAAATAGGAAAACATATATATTTGTGGAGTTATGAGAGGAAAAATCTTTATGCTATTTTTCTCTCTTATATCTTTTAAGTAAATTTCTATTTTACCATTTGTTTGACAAGACTAACAATTTGAGTATGTATGATACATTGAGAAAAGTCAATAGAGAAATTTATGCTAACGCTATGTGACTATGTGGAAGTGGTTAAACACATGAATTATTGATACTCTATTTTTGCGTTGTTCGAGAAAAGTCAAATAGGTACAATTTTACTCTATTAGATGCGATTTTTGGGGGTGGTGGAGCTAACATTTGATGAATTGGTGCATTCGTCCTAAGAGATTAAATAAAGTTAAATAAGTACAATTTATGTTTACGAGACATGATTGTCCAACTGAAGGTGGTTACACATGTGAATTGATGAAGAGACTAACAAATACTAAGGGAAAAATACCTTTTTAGTCCTTCAAAAATAGGAGTAATTGATCTTTAAGATTTTAAATTAATCATTTAGTCCTTCAATTTTGAAAAATAAGTTTACGACCACTTAAATTAATTCAATATATTTCAGCATGTAAAACAAAGTTAAGTTAAATTAGTTCTAACATGTTTTTAAGTTATTTGTTTAGTTGGTCAAATAATTTTATTTCTTTATTCAGATAAAATGCTTGCGTGTCTAATATTACTAATGTTAGATTTTTTTTAAAAAAAAATAATATTTTTTAATAAATAATTACAAAAATAAGGTTGGGAAAAAGTATTCCAAAAAATAGGTGTTTAAATCGTATATCGGGTACACGATTACACCTTAATCATATACCGGGTACACGATAAGGCCTAAATCGTGTACCGGGTATACGAGTACCTGGCCACCTGACACGCCCAGTCTGGCGTGGCAATCATGCAGGTTTGACTGAGGAAATCGTGTACCGGGTACACGATTACCCTAAATCGTGTTCCGGGTACACGACTTCCACGCCTTAAAACCTCCGCCCGAACCCTTCTTCTTCCTCACTGAAACACCCATTCTTCTTCCTCACCACTGCTTATAATTGATTTCTCTCACCGAGACCATCGATTCCTACCTTCTACTTACTAAAATCTCGTTGATTTTCCTCACCGAGGCCTCTATTTCACCGAAATCTTCCAAAATTTCGATTTTGCTCGATTTTCAGTCCTCCATTTGATCCTCACCGAATCTTCCATTGTAGCGGTCGTGTTGCTCGATTTTCATACCTTTTTTGCTGCCGATTTTTGCTTGGTATATTTCTTTCTCTAGTTGGGTTGATCTGTATTTATATGTATGTTTTTGCATGTTTTTTGGCTGAGTTTATTTTAAACTTAGTTTATATATAGTTTATGTATGATTTAGTGTATAGTTTATGTATGCATAGTTTATGTATGTATAGTTTATGTATAATGTATTATATAGTTTGTGTTGTATAGTTTTGTGTATAATTTAGTTTATGTATAGTTTGTGTATGATTTAGTTTATGTATAGTTTATGTATGTATAGTTTATGTATAGTGTATTATATAGTTTATGTATAGTTTATGTTGTATAGTTTTGTGTATGATTTAGTTTATAAATAGTTTATGTTGTATAGTTTTGTGTATGATTTAGCTTATATATAGTTTGTGTATGATTTAGTTTATGTATAGTTTGTGTATGATTTAGTTTATGTATAGTTTGTGTATGATTTAGTTTATGTATAGTTTATGTATGATTTAGTTTATGTATAGTTTATGTATGATTTAGTTTATGTATGATTGATTTAAACTTAGAAAACTTAGAAAACTTAGAAATTAGAGTTTGTTGGGTTGACATATTAACATATTTTTTGTCAACTATAATAGTTGAAAAAAACATAGTAAATATATTGATGCGTCCTGAAGATTTAGTAATTCTTGAACCTGGAAATGAGATAGTGACATCGACGTTGAAGTGGATGAATTATTTGGAAACGATGGTAGTGGTGAACATGATCTTGAGTTGGTACCATCGGAAATGTTCACCCAAATAGATTGGGAAATGACAAATTCAACGTGTGAACTAGGGTCTACTTTGGAAGAAAGGAATGTAGGAGTAGATAACTGTAGTTTAATACAAAAGGGAATGTTGTTTAATACCAAAGAAGATTTACAGCTTGTTGTAAAAAAATATTGTGTGATAGAACACTACGAAATTTTCGTAGTGCAGTCAAATCAGGATCTTTGATAAGTTAAATGTAAATCCTGGAGTGACGGTTGTGCTTGGAGGCTACAGGCATGTCGGCGAAAAACTCATGGAATGTTCGAAGTCACAAAACTTCAAGGAGAACACACATGTTTGTTTTCAGAGTTGACACCGGATCATTCATAGCTGGATTCAAATTTCATGAGTATCGAAATTCAAAATTTGATTAGAGCTGATCCTGGAGTACCTGTGACCCTATTTTAAGAGGCCATTAAAAGACAATATGGCTATAATGTCAATTATAGACGAGTGTGACAAGCCAAGAGAAAAGCGTTAATTGCTATGTTTGGCGATTGGGAGAAATCATATTCGAAGCTTCCGTATTGGCTGAGTGCTGTTGTTCATTACAATCCAGGAACACGAACAGACTGGTTTTTCCTAACCTTTGATGTGCCAGGTACGAATGTGGACTTACTCAGAGAACAAGGTCGGTCAAAAAGTACGCGCATTCATAATGAAATGGATAGGAGAGAGGCAAGCCAAAAAGTACGATGTACAATTTGTAAAAGAGAAGGACATAACAGACGCACTTGTCCACACTGTACACTGGGTGCTTCGTCGTCTTCGAGTCATTAGGGTTTTTTTTACTTGTATATTTCATGTAATTGTATTCTTTATGTATTTATATTTTTCATATAATTTTATATTTCATGTATTTGTATTCTTTATGTATTTATAATTTTCATGTAATTGTATATTTCATATATCTGTATTCTTTATGTATTTATAATGAATTTATGTAATAAATTTATTTAATAAACTTATTTTATGTAATTGTATTTTCTTATGTACTTTTTATGTATATTTTATGTTATCGATTCTATTAAGTAATATAATTTGAACTTTTTAGGTAATAGAGCCTGGTTCTTCTAATCCTGTACAATTGTACCAACAAAACACGCATCGTTCACAGATAGTATGGGATAGTATTCCACTATAGTATTGAGTTATCGGAGGAGGGAGGCGACTGCACAACATACTATTCCATTTGATCACCGCATTATTCCATATGTTCAGGAGGCGGGTTTTCTTGGGGTTGCACAGATTAGTTTCATCCAGCTTGATTGGCACTTGATTACTGCTCTAATTGAGCACTGGAGACCAGAGACCCACACATTTCACCTGTCTTGTGGGGAATGTACGATTACGCTGCAGGATGTTTCCATACAATTTAGGTTACGGGTGGACGGGCAACCACTGACAGGCTCACTATAGTATGATTGGAAGAACATTTGTGAATAGCTCTTAGGCGTTCTACCAAAGGATCTGAAGGGATCAAAATTGAGTATCCTTTTGTTGGCATCCCAGTTTCTGGAATTACCTCCCAATGCCGACGACATTAGCGTACGTAGGTACGCACGAGCATACATCCTGCAGTTTATTGGAGGATTTTTATTTGCCGACAAGTCAAATACTCTAGTGCATCTCATATTCCTTCCATTATTTTCTGATTTCGAGCACACTGGTACGTACTCGTGGGGTAGTGCATGTCTTGCATGGTTGTATAGAGAACTTTGTCGGGTTTTCAATGCACAAGCGTTGGAAATAGCGGGGCCACTGATACTATTACAAGTATGGGCTTATAATCGATTTCCAATTATAGCACCACAACTCCAACTACAAGCCCCAGATCATCGCCCGCCAGGTATTTGTATTATTTATATATTTATTTCGTTACCATTTTATGTAAGAATATAAATTAATTGTATTTTTTATAATTTTAGATGGAGTGGTGTATTAGCTACCTCTGAATAGTCAGCAAATATGTTGCTCGTGTATAGAAAAATATTTGACATGCTGACGCCCAATCAGGTAGTAAATATGTATATAAATGAATATTTAAAAAATTTTATATGTATACTTTTTTTTTGTCAGGTTATTTGGATGCCATATACATAGATTTGGTCATCCTTACCTGATTATTGTCGTGATGGTTAAGACATCTGGTTGACTGTTAGCCCTCTTATATGCTTCCATATAGTAGAGTGGCATCATCCAGATCGTGTGCTGAGACAGTTCGGTATGCGACAAACGATACCTTCTTTGTCCTATACACTCCTAAAACTACACCAGATCGATTTAAGAGGTAAGCACGACCAAGACTAGCGTCGAATCCATTTGGAGTATTTATCCTACTGGCATGGACAACGTGATTGTTGTGCAGAGAGAGAATTAACAGATGGGCCAACTGCATCAAACGACTACTTTTCCTGGTACAATTCGATCACGAGGCGATTTATCTCACCTGACGGCGCTTACTATTACTGCATGGTAAGAGATTTAAAATCAGACATTTTTCATATATATAATATGAATATTGTTTAATATTTTTTTTATTCTACAGAATAATTTTATCGGCGATGTTCAACAATATTCAGTGCAGAACAATTTGCCAGAATTGGATTCAATGTGTCAGCAAACATTGGTCAACGTAGAAAGTATTATTCAATAAAGAAGATGACTCAATGTTGCTGATACCGATCGAAGACGTATTCGTCGTAGACGAGGCGATAACGGGGTGAACCTAATTTAAAGGGACACGAAGACAACCCCCATGAGGAGTAAGGGTCAGGGAGGGTCGTTTTTAAATCCCACATTGTATCATTTTCAAATTGGAAATCTCAAAAGAACTAATTATAAATATTCTTTAATATCATGGTATTTCTTTTTAATATGAGTTCAAGATGTTTTCATTGTAGATTAAATATATAATTAAGTTTAATAATGAAAGAATTAAGTTTAACAATTAAAAAAACAATTATAAGCAATAATGAAGGAATTAAGTTAAGTTTACCAATTAAATTAAAAAAAAATTATAAGCGAATCGTGTACCGGGTACACGAGTTCGCTTGACCAGTCAACCAGTCAGCTGACGTGTACCGGGTACATGATTCCACTACCCTAATTTTGTCAATACTTTCCCAAAACACCTACTTTTGAAAATACTTCCCCCCCAACCCTATTTTTGTCATTATTTATTCAAAAACATTATTTTAAAAACAAATTCCTAATGTTAATACACATAAATAAACTTAATAATTAATTATTTTAAAATATAACTCTTTTTCTTTTAGACGACAACACATTGTTTTAATTTCTGGAATATTTATTTATGAATATCAAACAAACCTTAAAAAAAAAAAAAATTCTTATAAGAAAATATTTAACATAATTTATAAATAATTTTCTTTCGTAGAATTTTGGATTTTTAAATAATGTTATTTTAATATCTATTGAAAAAATAGGGTTGGTATGAAAGAATTGACAAAAATAGAATTATGAAATCGTGGACTAGGTCCACGAGTACTGATCAACAGATAAATTGTGTACCTAGTCCACGATTTAAAGCTTATCGTGGACAGGGTCCACAATTTATTCCCACACCACGTGAGTACCTGTTGACCTGACGTTGACCTGCCACCCTGACTGCCACATGTCAGACATGCTACGTTGACTAGGACATCATGGATCGGGTACACGATTTTCATGGTCTTAAAACCTTACCCCTTTTTGATCAGTTTCCTCCTCACCCTTAACTCTCTTTCTTTCTTCCTCTCTCTTCTAGCCTACCGCCAACTGTCTCTCATCATCCGTTGGCCTACCGTGCTCTCCGTTGTCTGCTATCTCCCTTGCCGTCATACTGCCGCTATTCATAGGTATTTTTTTTTTTTTTTAGGATATGCAATTGTGCCTTGAATATTCATGGATCTAGTAATTTGTTTAAATGTAGATGAAAATCTATATTTTAGAATTAATTTTGTTGAAAATTTGGAAGATCTAATGAGTGAAGTTTGTTTTGTCTAAGATTTAGCATTTTTTTTTTTTTTTTTTACCATTAGATTGGATTTGAAACTTTATTTTTGAATTGTTTGAGTTTGAACTTGAAAATTTGGATTTTGTTTTTTAGTTTATTGTTGTAATTTGGATTGATTTTGTTTTGTTGTTGTTTTTTTTTTTTTAATGTTGGATTGGGTTGTAGTTTGAAATTGAATTTATTGACTTTGTTATTGTAATTAGTTTTTATTTATATTAATGGACTTTGTGTTGGGGTTGATGCCCTAAATCTTGTGGTCTTGTAGTTTGTCATTGTACTGTACAAACATTTTATTTATCTAATAAAATAAGTGGTATTTTATTTGACAATTAGTTGCGTTAACCCACAAAAACCAATAAACTAAGATCCATGACTATCTTTTGTAACCTAAAACCAATAAACATGTATGTGGAGATATACAGGTGGATAAGGTACAATAGTATTCATAGTGTCACCAAGATAAAGTACAAAAACCAACAGTATTCATACTTAACCCTGAGTGAGTTGTGAACTCCTGCCTATGAGGACAGTCCTTTGATTTACATGGGTGAGAGTGGCCAGATCGCCAACTTAATAAGCCTACCATTTTGAGGATTCGTCTGATAGAGGAGCCGGGAACTCAACTACCTGGTTTATAGTTGTTACACTAGTTATAAAGTGCTACAAATGATCGGATCCTGATCATTCATGTGGAGACATGTGAGTGGAGGTATTCTATACAAAGAGTTTGAATAAGACTGAAGCACAAAATGAATAGTCTCTATGTTTAACACCGTTGCTATAAGAGACTTACATTTCACCAAGATGACCATAGGTGACTTGACCTGAATCCTGAGTGAGTTGTGAACTCTTGCCTATGAAGTGGTCATTTGATTTGCATGGGTGAGAGTTGCCAGTTTCGCTGAACCAATATGCCTATCATTTTGGAGAGTCGTCTGATTGGGGAGCTGGGAATGCAGCTACACAAGAAGGAATTCACTCCTACCCTATAGTTAAGGTAAGTAGATAAATTACTCCCTTAAGGGCTGATTCCGAGGCTTGAACAATGTAGTGCCACACCCTCTCCTAGCCTAAGAGGGATTCAGTTATAGTGGGACTATAATTTATTGTTCATTAGAGGGATCAATGGTCCTTAAGGAGTTAAATGTAACTATAGGGGCAAAACGATAATTTTGGCCCAACTGTACTTATGCACAATTTTTGAAGGGCCAACACACTATTGATTTGTTACATTCAATGGACACAGAAATATATCTATAGTGCGAAGAGTGCACCTGTCAGTCTTGTTGGGTTTTATTCTTTAAAATTCGTAGATAGTAAATGTAATTAATTGACTGACATCAATAAAGAATCATTGATGTTATTTCAATAAATGTTATTGACTGTGTGATGTCATCAATAAAGAGTTATCGATGTCATTTAAATGAATGTTATTGATTATGTTAAATTTTATTTTGTCTTGATAACCCTAAATCCAATAAACTAACATCCAAGGCTATCTTATGAGTCTTGAACAATATATGGAGACATACAGGGATCAATGTTTAAGATACAGTCTATAGTATAAGAATAAGATCGAGTACCTTATTTGGTGACACTATGGATACGACTCACTTTGTATTTGATACAAACACAATGATCCAATGCATTCGTGTAGGTGACATGCAAGTGGAGGTATCCTATGCAATGAGTTTGCATAAGATCGGGCCACGAAATAGTATCCACTAGATGTAACACCGTTGACTAGTTAGGCTTCTATTTCACTAAGATGACCTTGGCAACTTAGTCTTAATCCTGAGTGTATTATGAACTCTTGTTCATGGGGAATTGTTCTTTAATTTGTATGGGTGAGAGTGACCAGATCGCTAACTCAATAAGCCTACCATTTTGAGGACAAGAGCAAGTGGGGAGCTGAAAACATAATATTACATCACTCTTTCTCGACTTTAGGGTAAGTAGATGATTGCATCACTCTTTCCCGATTTTAGGGTAAGTAGATGATTGTTTCCTTAAGTGGTGTCTCCAGAACTTGAACAAAGTGCCCTACCCTCTCATTGGCCCAAGAGTAATTTTTGTTTAATATTTGAACCATAAATAAGTTGTTCATTAGAGAAGCATTAGTATTTAAGGATACAGAGGTAACCCAAGGGTAAAATTATAATTTGACCCATTAGTGTTATGAACACTCGAGCAGGATTAACTTGCTATTATTGGTTTATATCTATGGACACAGAAATATATCTATAGTGAGAAGAGTGTTGTTGTGGTCTTTAGTGGAGTGTACCCACAGTTAACGAATATTGATTAATTTGGTTAATGAGTTTAGCCAATTAATCTCATATCGTTGGAGCTTCTGATCTGTAGGTCCATAAGGTTGTCTTGTTAGCTCACTAATATTAATAAGAAATTATTTGAATTGTTCAAATCAATTGACGAAATTGTATATTGATGTGATTAATATATAATTAATTATAGATGAGATCTTTAATTCAAATTATGTAAGAGAGTTATATTTGAATGAGATTCGAATATCAGTTTTATATGAATTAGATTCCTAAAGAGATGTATACATATAAATATGTGATATTTTTATGTTAATTAACTCTATGTTAAATATGATTTAATATAATTACTTAATTGATTAATTAAGTTAATTATTAATTAAGTAATGATAGAGAGGTGGAAAAATATAAACATGTGATGTTTATATATATTAATTAATTAACCATATATATTAAACTAAATTTAACGTATGGTTACTAATTAATGTGCCAATTAATTAAATAAGGAGTTGTTTAACTAATAGAAACTAAGAGTAAAAGAGGAATTACTTGGAGAAGGAGTAAACTCTTCTCCTTATGTAATCATCTTATTATTCCATTTAGGGCAAGTGTGGTTTTTATGAAAAACTTACCTAGCCTGCACAAAAGTTTTTCCTCTCTACAATTTCTCTCTACAATCTTTCCTTCTTCCTCTTCTAAGGGTTAGAAAACCGCTCATCCAACCCTTGGAATTTCTAAGAGAATAACAAGGTATTCTTGTGATAGTGTTAGTGATCGTTGAGGACACGTTCGTGCAAAGAAGAAGAGGAATTTCGAGGAGCTTAGAAGTCTACAAAGGTAAGAATGGTTATTCTCTTTTGCTACTTCTTCGTAAAGCATGTAATAAAATTTAATGTATGATGTTTATCCTTTTATTCTATGTTTAGCATGCTGTTTTTGTTTCATATAAAATGGAAAAACTGAATGCAAGACGATCCTAATACTTCTATTTGGGATTCAATCCCTACAATTGGTATTAGAGCCAATTTCTTGCATTTTGTTTTTCACATTTTAGAAACAAAATTCAACATTTTGAATGAAGATTTGCAATATTGGATATTTATAATTTTTGGCACTTAGGTTTACATTTTAATCTGATTAAAATGTAAGGGCTCGTTATTTTTGGGCATTTATGTTTTGCTATCGATTCTATAAGTTCGTGTCGATCGAGGAGCAAGTGTTGTTGAAGAGATCAGTGAGAAAACAGAGCTTTTCAATACAGGTTCGTGGCAAAACGAAGCAAAATGGAGAATTCTAGATTGTGGCGTTTGTTATCGAAGCATTATGACACTAGGGCTCTAGGGGGAGACAGATGTTCATCAGCACTATTGCAATGCAGCCCCTCAGCGTTGCAACATTTTGGACTTCTCAGGTGTGCGCGAGTGTTTGACGGTCGTAGGTCCAAGTCTTCATTTCGTATTTTCAGTTGTATCTCATTTGATGTATGTATGTGTGTGTGTATATATATATATATATATATATATATATTCTTAACTAAAATAATCTAATTAATTTTTAGGGCCCCAAAATTTGGTCCAAGATTTACTGCTTTAATTTATTATGCATTTGATGTATGTTTAAATTAACATTTGAATTTATATTACATAACACATGTCATATAGATTCAAAATCCCACCTTAGGATAAACATATTCATGCATCATGATTAAATATATTGTTATATTTTATGGATGCATGATTTTACTAGCATGTTCATGCATCGTAATATAAGTGTTATATTTTTTTTTATGTATGATTAATTAAGCATGTTCATGCATCAAACAAAGTTATAAAATGTTATAATGTATGGTGGAATGATGAATATGTATGTTTATTTTTTATGGATGACAAATATAAATGTTATATTTTGACAGTGAAAATGAACCTTGTACTGAGCATGACACCAGTTAGATAAATATAAGCGTTATCTTTGATCGACATCATTAGATGCAAATTATAGGTTTTAATACGACAATAAAATATAAGTGTTATATGTTTAATGGGATAGATTAAAATCTATAATCAAGAGTTGTTGCAAATATAAGTCCAAATAAATTTTTAAAATAGTTTTAAAATTAATTCACCTAGACCTATGTTCGAAGTATTTCTAATGAGATTAGAAATAGGTTAATCTTCTAATTTGTTTTAGTAAGATTAAAATGAATTCCATTAAAGGATTAAATTTATAAAATAATTTCCTATAACGAATCTTTGTCTAAGGAACGTTTTGTTTAGGCGGGATTTGTTAAGCTGATGGAAATGGAACACCTCCACCTGGAAAACGACCTGGAGGGTGAATTGGGCAAATATTTTATAAGCATGCAATAAATGATTGATTTTATTAAAGAGTTTATTAAATGAAATTAAGTATTGTTAAAAAAATCAATATAAATGTTATATTGAGTAAATTAAAAAGGATTTAGATAGAATCACTAGCTTGAGTTTAACTAAGTATAATAAAAATAATAGAATACTTTAGTATGAGAAAAATAGTATATGGAATATATCAATTTTTAGCTCTCACATCTCTAAGAGTTCACATAATGAGATCCTTGCTCGGCTTTGTGTCGCCCTGGTTGCAGCCTCCCTTTAGAAAGTGTTTGCTTGGGTCAATACCAAGGTAAATAAGGAAAGTATTCATAGTAAGTGGGAGAAAGATACGTGTCAACGTATGCTGTGGTCTGCTCCATTAGGTTGCACTGTGAGAGTCCTATGGTCTGCCTACATGTTATCCTGGAGCGACCATCTCTTCAGAGGGCGTGATCATAGGATTCAGAACAACACAAACTCCAGTAATGGATATGGTTTCTTAGGTTAATCTTCAACAATTGTCTTTCCCTTCAGCTGTTGAAGCATACCTCTGGGATCCGAAAATGGTAGAGTCACACTTATGAGATGAACTAAGTTAATTAATGAATGCCTGACCAAACAAGGGCAGCTAAGAACTATAGGAATAAGAATTATTATGGTATTAGTAATCAGCTGAGATTGTCTCAATTCAGGGAAGGGGTAACTGATCACCCTTCGGTGGCTGTTGCTCTAAACCTTTGAAGTATCGTTGCAAAAACTAAATCAATAGTTTAATTAGGGTTCTTTGATTACTTGTTTTTTCTAAATTGATTGAATACTTGTTTTGTAATGGGTTAAGACAAATATAACTAATACGGTCAATTATTCGTTATTCATTTTAGCATGTCTTCCATAATCATTCCCTTGCTTAAGAACGAAAAATTAATGGAGAGAATTACGCGACATGGAAATCTAACTTGAATACTATTCTAGTTATAGATGATCTATGATTTGTCTTAACAGAGGAATGTCCTCCAATCCTCGCTCGTAATGCATCCGAAGTGTTACGGGATCCTTATGACCACTAGATGAAGGCCAATGACAAGGCTCGAGTCTATATCTTGGAAAGTTTGTTTGACGTTCTTACCAATAAATAAGAAGTCATGATTATTGCACGTCAGATCATGGAGTCCCTCCAAGAGATGTTTGGATAACCATCCTCTCAGATCCGACATGAGACCATCAAGTATGTCTATAATGTGCACATCAAGGAAGGCCAATCAGTCAAAGAACATGTTTCGATCTGATGGTACACTTTAATGTTGCTGAGACGAACGATGCGGTCATCAACGAGCAGAGTCAGGTATCCTTTATTTTAGAATCTCTTCCAAATATTTTTCTTCAATTCCACAGCAATGCGGTTATGAATAAAATAAAGTACACTATAACTACCCTTCTGAATGAGTTGCAGACTAATTAGTCTCTTATGAAAAGTAAGGGACCGGTAGAAGGAGAGACAAATGTTGCCCATTCCAAGAAGTTTCACAAGGGTTCATCCTCTGAAACTAAGTTTGTTACATTATCTTTTGGTTTTAAGAAGACCTAGAAAATGAAAGAAGGGAAGGGGAAGACTTCCACTGTTGGGAAAGGCAAGGGCAAGGCCAAGGTGGCTAACAAGGGCAAATGCTTCCACTGCAATGTGGATGGTCATTGCCCCAAGCACCTTGCTGAGAAGAAGAAAGAGAAGGAAGGTAAATATGATTTACTGGTCTTAGAAACTTGTTTAGTGGAATATGACTATAATGCTTGGATACTTGATTTGGGAGCCACTAATCATGTTTGTTCTTCTTTACAGGGAATTAGTTCCCTACAGTAGCTCAAGGAGGGTGAAATGACACTTAAAGTTGGAACGAGAGACGCCATTTCAATTCATGCAGTGGGAGCTGCTAAGTTGTTTTTTTTTTTGGAAATAGATACCTGTTTTTGGATAAATTATATATAGTTCCTAAAATTAAGAGGAACCTTGTATCTATTTCTAGTTTATTGAAAAATCATATTATGTATCTTTTTTCAATTAATGAAGTGCTCATTATGAAAAATGGTATCAAGATTTATTTGTGTTAAGATTAACTGAATCAAAAGCACTTTTAAATCATGAGATGTTTAAAATTACGAATACTCAAACTAAAAGGCAAAGAATTTCTTCAAGTAACAATAATACCTATCTTTGGCATTTGATTAGGTCACATAGATCTTGATAAGATCAGGAGACTGGTAAAGAGTAGACTTCTAAGTGAGTGAGAAGATGAATTATTACCCCCATATGAATCCTATCTTGAAGGAAAATCAATAAAAGTTCTTTTAATGGAAAAAGGTTATAGAGCCAAAGAGCCCTTAAAACTCGTACATTCAAACCTTTGTGGTCTGATGAATCTAAAAGCTCGAGGAGAGTATGAATACTTCATCTCTTTCATAGATGATTATTCGAGGTATGGTTACTATACCTAATGGGAAATAAGTTTGAAGCCTTTAAAAAGTTCAAAGAGTACAAGGCTAAAGTTGAAAACTTGTTAGGTAAAACGATTAAAACACTTCGATCTGATCGGGGTGGAGAATACATGGATTTAAAGTTGTAGGACTATATGATTGAACATGGAATTCAATCCTAACTCTCAGCACCTGATACACCTCAGCAGAACGGTATATCAGAAAGGAGAAATAGAACCTTGTTAGACATGATTTGTTCTACGATGAGCTATGCTTAATTTCCTAGCTCATTTTCGGGATATGCAGTAAAGACTGCAATTCACATCTTGAATAATGTTCCCTCAAAAAATATTTCTGAAACGCCTTTCAAGTTATAGAAGGGGTGGGAAGAGATTTTTGAGTACGGGAAACCTCTGGATTTGAAACCTGAGTCGAGTCCGCATTGCCATACGAATCGACATCGGCCAAACCAAGAGCTTCTATTTTTTCTTTAACGAAAACGGGAAAACCTAGTTTATATTAGTTAAGAATCCGGGATTGTCTTGCACACGTGTTAGTGTCAAATCCTAAGAAGTTCAAACCTTATTCAAGGTTATGTCAATTTTTTGGTTAACCTAAGGAAATGCGAGGTGGTCTATTCTACGATCCTCAAGAAAATAAGACGTTTATATCGAAAAATGCTACATTCCCGGAGGAAGACCATATGAGAAATCAAAAACCACGAAGAAAATTAGTATTAAATGAAGTTATTGAAGAATCAACAAGCGTTGTTGATGAAGTCGGTCCTTCATCAAGAGTTAATGAAGAAGACAACACCTCAAGTCAATCTCATCCTTCTCAATCGTTGAGAATACCTCGACATAGTGGGAATGTTATATCACAACCTGACTGATGCTTGGGTTTAACTAAAACTCAAGTTGTCATACGAGTTGATTGCTTTGATGATCCATTATCCTATAAACAGGCAGTGAATGATGTAGACAAGAACCAATGGGTCAAAACCATGGACCTTGAAATGAAGTCTATGTACTCCAATTCAGTATGGGAGCTTGTAGATCTACCTGAAAGGTTAAACCCATAGAGTGTAAATGGATTTATAAAAGAAAGAGAGATGCAACTGGAAAGGTTCAGACATTCAAAGCTAGACTTGTAGCAAAGGGTTATACCAAGAGGGAAGGGGTTGTCATCAAATTAAAAAATTGATGTTGCTGATTGAACTCCAAACCGAAATAAAAATATTTTTTTTTATCACTGATACCTACTTATTATACTAACAAGTAGCTAAGCAGAAAGTACAGGGTCGAACCACAGAGAGGTCAAGAATTAGATCTCTTCTAAGATAAATTTGAATGTGAAAAGCAATAAAAACGAGGTGGTGTTGTTTGGTTGACAAGAAAACTAAATGCGGAAAAGTAAGAGATTGAGAAAGAGAAAGATCGAACACAAGATTACCTATGGTTGTCTATGAATGCGGAAAAGTAAGCTAAATTGTAGGGTTGTCTATGAATCTAACAATCGATTAATTATGAAAACAATCTTGAATTAACTATTTCTTGAGTCTAATCGAATGTAGGGACAACCCATACAAACTGTCTAATGAGGATCAACATGTCGTTAATCCCTAAATTATCTAAGCTCGTTACAAAGAAAATTTACTTAGTTAATTGCATTACGTACAAGGATTGAATAAAACATTAAGCACGATTAACCAATTCTATCATAATGCATTTCCAATCTTTAGGCTTTGTTATTAATTAGGTGATCCTAGATAGCCTAAACATCATGTTGTAAATCAAACTAAAACCTATTGCTACTGAATTAAGCACGCTTTCAATGCAAATATGGACATGAAACACAAATATAACAAAGACGAATATACAAGAAATCGAGTCGTCAATTCATCAATCCTATATGCTTGTACTAAAAATTAATTCAAAGAATGAAAATCACAAAGAAACAGAAACATCTAATAAAAAATTCATAAGAAATCTCAAAGAGTTGAAGAAAATCCCTACAAACCTAAAAAATCGACGACGTGGCCTTCAATCGTTCATTTAATTCGGCTCATGATGCCAAGATTTACAAAAAATACTCCAAAGGAAAGGAAATCTCATGAGTTTTGTCCTAGAATGGCCAAAACCAAGAACATGCTCTCTAGGACAACCTATCTCTCTTCCCTCCTTTACCTAATTTGGAAAGAAAATATTTAAATTACAATCGCAGTATTTCAAAGCTGGGAAGAGAGTTGCAACGCTCTTGTCGATCCAGCCCTCAAGCATTGGAGTGGCATTGCAACGTTGCTCTAACACTTGCTTGCAACGGACGCGTGCGCGCAGATGCGTTGGCATTCTGTTAATCATCGCAACGTTGCAATACCAAGGGTAGCATTGCAACGCTACCCTACGTCCTCAACTTCTGCCATTCAACATTGCGCAAGCGTTGCACTTAAGCATGTATGAGCGTTGCGACGCTTCAATCAGGGGCATTTTTGTCATTTCCTATTTTTTGAAGTCCGGATGCTCAAATTACCTCCAATTTGCTTCGAATTAACCTCATTTCTCATCAAATGGTAAATTCTACCTGTTGATTGCTCGATACCTACAAAATAGTATATTTAACATGTAAAATCTAGTAACAAGCTTAAATTAGGCTTGTAATTATAGCTCTTTTTTAGAGCTATCAGTTGACTATGAGGAAATTTTTTCCCTTATTGATATGCTTAAGTCTATAAGAATTCTCTTATCCATGGCCACATATTGTGATTATGAGATATGAAAATGGATGTCAAGACTACTTTTCTGAATGACAATCTTGAATAAAATATCTTTATGTCTCAACCCAAGGGATTCGTAGCCCAAAGTCAGGAGCATGAATTTTGCAAGATGAATCGATCCATTTATGAGTTGAAGCAGACATCTAGATTTTGGAACATTAGATTTGGTATTGCGATTAAATATTTTGGTTTTGATCAAAACGTCGATGAACCTTGTGTTTACAAGAAAATCATCAACAATAAAGTAGCTTTCTTAATATTTGATGTGGAAAATATTCTACTCATTAGGAAGATGTAGGGTTCCTCATTGATATTAAAAATTGGTTAGAAACCCAATTTCAAATGAAAGATTTGGGAAAGACGTAGTATATACTTAGGATCCAAATTATTAGGGATCGCAAGAACATAACACTAGCTTTGTCTCAAACAACTTATATCGACGAAATGTTAACTCGATATTCGATGCAAAATTCTAAAAAGGGTTTATTATCTTTCAGGCACGGGGTTCATTAGTCTAAGGAACAATGTCCTAAGACACCTCTAGAAGTTGAGGATATGAGATGTATTCCCTATGCCTCGGATGTGGGCAACTTAATGTATGTTATGCTCTGCACTAGGTCAGGCATTTATTGTGTAGTGGGAATGGTTAGTACGTACTAGTCGAATCCAGAGTTAGTCCACTGGACAACAGTTAAAAAAATCCTCAAGTATCTTAGGAGAACGAGGGACTACAAGTTGGTGTATGATCTAAGAATTTGATCCTTACGAGATACACTACTTAGATTTCCAAACTACAAGGATTCTAGAACATCCACGTTAGGATTAGTGTTTACCCTAAACGGGGGAGCTATAGTATGGCGTAACATCAAACAAGGATGTATTGCAGACTCCACCATGAAGGTGGAATATGTAGCTGCTTGTGAAACAGTAAAGGAAGTAGTTTGGCTTAGGAAGTTCCTATGTGATTTGGAAGTGGTGACAAATATGAATTTACCCATCACCTTATACTCTGACAAAAATGAGGCAGTAGCCAACTCTAAAGAACATCGCAACCACAAACGAGGAAAACATATTGAAAGAAAGTATCATATGATACAGAAGATTGTACAACAAGGAGATGTCATCACCACAAAGATCTCTTTAGAGCACAACATTGCTCTACTTACGAAGGCTCTCTCGGCTAAAGTGTTCGAGAGTCATCTAGAGAATTTAGGTCTACGAGACATGTACATTGTGTAATCTAGGGAAAGTGAGAGATATGTAACGAGTATATAAATGCCCTAGTTTATTGTATTTATTTACCATTTCTATTGCTTCTGGATAGTGATATTATGTACATCCCATTGACTAGAGTTTTAGGTCACGTGGGAGTTTGTTGGATTTTATGTCCTAAAACTTGTAGATAGTAAATGTAATTAATTAACTGACATCAATAAAGAGTTATCGATGTAATTTCAATTAATGTTATCGATTGTGTTACATCATCAATAAAGAGTTAGCGATGTCATTTCAATAAATGTTATTGATTGTGTTATATTTTATTTTCTTTTGATAACCCTAAATCCAATTAACTAACATTCAAGGTTGTCTTATGAGTCTTAAACAGTATGTGGAGACATACAGGGATCAATGATCAGATACAACCTAAAGGGTCTGTATAGGGATAAGGTTCGGTACCTTATCTTGTAACACTATGGATACGACCCACTTTGTCTTTGATACAAACATAATAATCCAACGCGTTCATGTAGGTGACATGCGAGTGAAGTATCCTATACAATGAGTTTGCATAAGATCGGGTTGCAAAATAGTAACCATTATATGTAACATCGTTGACTAGTTAGGTTTCTATTTCACTAGGATGACCTAGGCAACTTAATATTAATCCTAAGTGTATCATGAAGTCCTGTTCATGAGGGATTGTCCTTTGATTTATATGGGTGAAAGTGACCAGTTCGTCGAATCAATAAGCCTATTATTTTAGGGACAAGACCGAGTGAGGAGTTAGGAACATAATATTACAAGATGGAATTTACTCCTTTTCGACTTTAGGGTAAGTAGATGAGTGTCCCCTTAAGTGGTGTCTCTAGGACTTAAACAAATGGCCCTATCCTCTCACTGGCCCGAGAATGATTTCTGTTTAATGGTTGGACCATAAATAGGTTTTTCATTAGAGAAACAATGGTACTTAAGGATACAGAGGTAACCCAAGGTTAAAATGGTAATTTAACCCAGTTGGTGTTACAAACACTCGTGAAGAACTAACTTGTTGTTATTGCTTTATATTCGTGGACATAGAAATATATCTACAGTGAGAAGAGTACAGTTGTGGGTCTTTAGCGGAGTGTACCCACAGTTAACAAATATTGATTAATTTGGTTAATGAGTTTAGCCAATTAATCACATATCGTTGTAGCTTCTGATCTATAGGTCTATAAGGACCCCTTGTTAGCTCACTAAAAGGTATTAATGAGGAATGATTTGAATTGTTCAAATCAATTGAGGAAATTGTATATTGAGGTGATTAATATATAACTAATAATATATGAGATCTATAATTCAAATTATGTAAGAGAGTTATATTTGAATGAGATTCAAATATCATATTTATATGAATTAGATTCCAAAATAGATGTATACATGTAAATATGTGATATTTATATGTTAATTAACTCTATGTTAAATATGATTTAATATAGTTACTTAATTTATTAATTAATGGCTAATTAATTGTTTAAGTAATGATAGAAAGGTGGAAGAATATAAACATGATGTTTATATATATTAATTTATTAACCATATATATTAAATTAGATTTAATATATGGTTATTTAATTAATGTGCCAATTAATTAAATAAGGAGTTATCTAACTAATAGGCACCAAGGGTAAAAAGTAAATTACTTGGAGAAGGGTTTATCCTTCTCCTTATATAATCATCTTATTAACCCATTTAGGATAAGTGTGGTGTTTATGAATAACTTACCCTAGCCTCCACAAAATATTTTCCTTTCTACAATTCCTTGCTACAATCTCTCTACCTCTTCCTCTTCCAAGGGTTGGAAGATCACTCATCTAACTCTTGGAATTCCTAAGAGAATAACAAGGTATTCTTGTGGTAGTGCCGATGATAAGACACGTTCGTGTGAAGATCAAGAAGAATTTCGAGGAGTTTGGGAGTCTACAAATGTAAGAACTGTTCTTCCCCTTTTCTAGTCCTTCGTAAAGCATGCTATAAAATTTATTGTATGATGTTTATCATTTTATTATGTTTAGCATGCTGTTTTTGTTTCATATAAAATGGAAAAATCGAATGCAAGACGATTCTAATGCTTTCGCTCGTGGTTCGATCCCTATATATTTTTAATGGAGTGATTGATAGTTAATTGAAGTTGATTAATCTAATTAAAGAGTTTAATTAATTTATCAAGTACCATTGAAGCTTCATACTATAGATCCATAAGGTCCCTTTGTTGGCTCAATTGAAATTAATGAGAATTGAATCAATTTGGATTAATTTGAATTGTTCAAATTAATAAAAGGAATTAATTATATGAGATATGATAATTTATATGATACATTATAATATAAAGGTCTATTTGAGAGAAAATAAATATTTGAATATGGTTCAAATATTAATATGGGTATGTTTCATATAAAAATTATAGATTAAAATTAGTATGAATTTTATTCATATTAAATACTATAGATTAAATGAGAGAATATTAAACTATAGGTTATATTATATATGATATAATATAAACTATAGTTTATATGTTATATTAGATATAACATATGGTTTCTAATATAATATAATATAATATAATATAATATAATATATATATATCTAAAATAAATTAATTAAAAATTAGTTTTTTAATTAAATAATTCAATTATTAGGGAGGGAGTTATTTGATAACTCCCCCATTATTCCCTTAACGTATGAAAGTGGAAGGGCAAGGAGGTGGGATATGGAATCATCCTCTTCTTGCATTAAAAAAGTCACAAAAAAAGAAAAGAAAAGAAAAGAAAAATTTAGAATGAATTTTACTCTTTCAAAATCAAGAACTTCATCCCTTCCAAATTAGTCTTGAAGTCCACAAACTCTCATCGATTATCTATCCTTCGAGAATACCAAGGTTTTCATGTGGTAATGTCTGCAATTTGGAGATCTATTGCTGCGGTTTTTTCTGGTTGTTCGTTATTTGAAGGGAATTCGAAGGTGTTGGTGAAAATTTAAGTTTTAAATGAAAAAGGACTTGTTTGAGAATCCCATATTGCTAAGATTGGGAAATAAGACCTCATTTATATGTTCCCATTTTAAGTTATGGATTTGCATCATAAGGAGTACCCATATTTTAGAGGGAGTGAGAAGATAACCTAATAAAGGTATGGTGGACATTCCATGTGCACTGCCATTGTTTGTTTGTCTAGTTGACTGGCCATGGCAAGGTGTGTGGATGTGATTATTTTTTATAAAAATAATTATTATTTTCATTTTCTTTATTTTTTATTATAAATAAAAGAAAAGGTCCTTCAGCCATTCCAATATTACGCAGTTTGCGTGGTCCACGCACACGTTCCACGACCGTGTGCACTTCTTTCCCTGTTAGTTTCGCACCACAGTTGGTTCTCGAGGCCAATCAGTTACTATGCAACTCAAATCGAGACAAATTGTTTTCTTTCTAGGTTGTTTTATCCTAAGGACGACGCGACAATTCTGTAGAACTGCTTGCACAAGCTGCAAAACATCTTAAATAGAGCAAGATCCGCGACTCAACCTGTAACGATTTTTTTTTATAGTTTCTGGCAATTGTCATTCGTGACCATTTGTTGTTGTCATCTTCTGTCCATCGGAAGGTAGCACTTCTAACACTAATTATACGTTTTAGTACGTCAAATTAAATATAAAAATTAATTGTATCAAGAAAGATATTATTCTTGATGGTTTTTTGCTTGACCATCAAGAAAAGAAAATTTTTGTGTGTCAATAAAGGCCAAATTTGTAGTAGTGTGTTACTATCTATCAGTGATAGACACCGATAGATGTCCGTGTCTATCACTTTTTATCATTGATCGGCAGTGGCATTTTGCTATATTACAATAAGATCACTCATATTTCTATATTTGAAAAGAACCCTTGTTTTTTTAACCATAAATCAATCACAATAATGTCAAGTACATAAAACGAAATGAAATTTAAATTGAACCAATTGAGAAAGTTTGATCAAATAATCATGAATTTAAAATCTAACTAAATTGTTGACGTTTTATGTTGAATTGTATATGTTCGACGAGATTTTCAGAGAAATTTAATTGATTGAATTAGAACTTTGTACTTGTATTAATTTTAGTATCGTGAGTATAATTTCTAATATTTGATCTTTTGGTTCTTTCTCTTGAAAAATAAACTTTAATATGTAAGCTTGATGATCTTCCTGGATGATCAAATTTTTAGACTGAGTGATCTTTTTAGATGATCAGCCTTTTGGACTTGTTGATCTTTTTGGGGGATCGATCTTTTGAACTTTATGATCTTTTTAGACGATCGACCTTATGGAATCGTTACTCTTTTTGAATAATTGGCCTATTTGGTTGGTTGATCAACTTGGATCAACTTCTAGCTTGTTGAATCGACTTGGATCAGCCTTTGGCTTGTTGATTGGCTAAGATTGATTTTTGGCTTTGTTGATCTACTTAGATTGGCCTTTAGCTTGTTGATATACTTGGATCGATCTTTGGTTTATTGATCGGTTTGGATCGGCCTCTGACTTATTGATCTGCTTGGATCGATCTCTGGCTTCTTGATCTACTTGGATCGGTCTTTAGTTTTTTTATTAGTTTGGATCGGCCTCTAGGTTGTTGATCTGGTTGGATCAATCTCTGGCTTGTTCGTCGGATGAGATGACTTCTAGCTTTCTGAATTAGTGTGGATTGGCCTTTGGCTTGTTGATAACTTAGAATTGACTTTTGGCTTGTTGATATGTTGGATCAATCTCTGACTTATTGATATGCTTGGATCAGCCTTTAGCTTGTTGATTAGATGGGATGAACCACTAGCTTGTTGATATGCTCAGATCAACCTCTAACTTGTCGATTACGTGGATTATCCTCTGACTTGTTGCTCGAATGGGATTGGTCTCTGGCTTGTTGATCTTCTCAAATCAACTTTGGCTTGTTGATCCTCTGATTTTCTATGCTTGAATGCATACACTTGATTTGAGGAAGTAAAGCACATGATGTTCTTGAAATTGAAGTCTTAGGTGAGCTTTAGGAGTTAGAGAATCTTCTGATTGTTAGGAAAATTCTCTATAAGCCCTTTGGTGTGTTTGATTTCTCACTCCCACAAATGAAGAGAATTCTTCAATTTATAGAGTTCTTTGGTGGGTTTTGTGAGCTTCACTTAGTTGGTCCATGGTCTTTGCCCTTGGGTCCAGTTAATTGGATTTGGGCCTTATTTGACATTTGGGTCAAATTAAGCATTGGGCCCAATTTAACTTTACTGTAAATCGTAATATTTAATTGGACAAAAATAATTAATTTTAATCCAACGTTTAGCTGCTTTCTTATCCCTTGGATGCAGCTACCTGCTTATTCTATCATAACACCATTCCATATTTTACTTTTATATTCATAACTTTAAATCTAGTCATTATTTTATTGAAGTTCTTTCTAAGAACTTGCTCATAAACACTTTAACTTCCTTACCTTAGAATTTGAGCATAAAGTTCTTCTGAATAGGTTGGAAATACCTTTAATCCCTTGAGCCTGCCAAGAACTTCTTGAACTCCTTTTGAGCTTCTAAATGCAACCACACTTCCTCTTAGGTATAGGAAAATTTTGGCAAAACAGATTTCTTCTTTGCAAAGCATATTTATACTTGAGCTTGCATGTTAACTTGTCTTAATTATACGCCACCTGACATGCTAATCCTCTATTAATATTTCTAAGGCTGCCACTTAGGCCACTTACTTATTGTTTAAGTTGAACTCTTCAACTTAACTTCATCACACAGAGCTAGCGATCACTTAAACCCTTTCCTAGTCATCGCATACTTCTATCCATCATCACATCAATTGAACGACATCATCATTGCATCAATCCACGACAGCCTCGTTTTCTAACTTCTAAGCCTTTAGACCAACACTTACTTTGCGACTTTCCTAACACACTGCCTTAGCATCTTCTTGGAGCGCTTGCTTAGGCAACTGGGCCATTTGCACAATGCGTACATTAATCCTCACCAATCTCATATGAGATTGGTCGCATACTTCCTATATACCAACCTTCACCGTTCTTCCTCACTGGAGAACCAACTCAACTTCCTTTATGGCCTTCTGTGTACATCACAACTGTATTTAGTTGTAATGTCTCCTTCTCGGACTTTTGGCCGCATGGTATTGGAAAGACTGGTTGTATAACATGTCACAACTTCATCGCATGGAATTCTCTGTTTTCTTCTAAGTTTTATTTTTCTCTCTACCTCACTTGAGAGCTCATCCTTCCATACTTAAAATATTTTCCTGCCCTCCTAATACCCAAGAGCATGGCTTCCTAACGCTTAAAATATTTTTCCTTATTTAACCTGTACATACATACACATTAAGCTTTTCATCCATTTCAACTAATTCAATAATCATACACACATACTTACAAAAATATAAATTCATAATTAAGAGAACCTAAATATAATTAACTAGTAAAATGAGGTTAATAGTTTACAATTTACCTTCCCCTTAGGGAAATTTTGTCCTCAAATTTTGCCTCAAGCTCATTTAACGGAATAAATGAGGATGCTTGCTTTTTATTTGTTCCTCGGCTTCCCATGTAGCTTTTTCTATTCCATGGTTCCTCCATAACACTTTAACTAGTGGAATAGTCTTATTTCTCAATAACTGCTCTTTTCTGTCCAGAATCTGCACTGGTTTTTCTTTGTAAGACAAATTTTCTCTCAACTGTACAGATTTTCTAGTAAAATATGAGTAGGGTCTAGAACCTACTTCCTCAGCACAAATACATAAAAAAAACATCATGTATCATAGATAACTCTGCAGGTAAGGCTAATCTCAAACTAGAGCTCTCTTCTTCGTTTATCTGCATAACCCTTTTGTCAGTCTCGGGCTGTCTTCAGATTTTCTTTCATCAACTTAACATTTTTTGAAGTGATTTTTACTAACTCTGGCCCAATTAATTGCCTTTTACCAACTTCATTCTAACATACTGGAGTTCTACATGGTCTTCCATACAAGGCTTCGTACGGAGCCCTACCAATGCTGGAATGATATCTGTTATTATAAATGAACTCTACTAATGGCAAGTGTGTATCCCAGCTACCTTTAAATTATAGCACACAGGCCTCAACATGTCTTTTAATGTCTGGATCGTTTGCTCTGAATGTCCATCCGCCTATGGATGAAATGCTATTCTAAAATGTAACTTAGTACTAAGAGCCTTTGTAAACTAGGCCAGAACATCAAGGTAAACCTTGGATCCCTGTTTCATACAATTGATATTGGAGCCCCAAGTTGGCTCACAACTCTATGAGCATACATCTTAGCCAATTGATCAAGGGTAGATGTGGCTCTAATTGGCAAAAACTTCGTCGTTTTAGTTATTCTGTCTACAAACACCTAAATGCCATCATAACCATTAAGTGTCCTGGGCAGGAAGAAAAGGAAATCCATAGTGACATGTTACCATTTCAATTTGGGCACTGAAAGTAGGTTAAGCAAACCTGTAGGCCTCTGACGTTCTGGCTTAACCTACTGAAAAATCAAACATCTGTCTACATAACCTGCTATATCTTTCTTCATTCCATGCCACCAGTACGATTTGTTCAAGGTTCTGTACATCTTGGTACTATCTGGGTGCATAGCATATGTTGAACTATGAGCCTTCTCTAAAACTGTGTTCTTTAATGCCTCGTCATTAGGAACACATAACATGTGCTCCTTCATTAAGGCTCTATCCTGTCTTAAAACATAATCTATAGAGATGTCCACAAGGCTTTATCATTAAGGCTTTATCCTGCCATTCTTCATCCCCATCCCTACTCCCAATTTCATTCCCTATCCCCGTGAAATTCCCCACGGGGATCGGGGCGGGGATTCCCTGCGAGGAACTCGTGGGGATCGGGTTCCTCCCGGGGAATTTTTTCCCGTTACTTTTTTTTTTGGTAAAAAGTCAATTAATTTAAATCACTAATATGGGCAAATTGTAATTAAATAATTAACTTTATCACTAAATTGGTTATTATGGTTAGTTTTTCATGACAATTTGAATTTAAAGATAAATTACTCAAATTTTGGCCTAAAAAAGTTAATTAAATTTTTTTAATAGAAATAAATAAACATAAATCAAATTATTCACATATATAATCTAAATTTAAATATTCAATTTAAACATATTCATTATCTTTCGTAGTAAATTATTAAATTTGAAATTTAAATATAATATTTATATAAAACTAATAATAATAACATAACATTAGATAACTATACTAAATAAATATGTAGAAGCTAATCGAGGCGGGGATAGAGAATGCATTTTCCGTCCCCGTCCCCGTTTAGCTCACGGAAAATTTTTTTCTCCTACTCCCTCCCCCATTCCCCACCTAGTCAGGGAATCCCTGTCCCCATGGGGAAATTGGACATCCCTAATAATCTGTCCTCTACTTTTTACTTACCTCTTCAACTAACTTCTTGAGATTAGGGTCTCCTGACTGAGCTTTAATAATATCATCTACCAAGGTAGGCCTTACCTGAAAATGAGCTAGTAGTTCTCCCAAGTGGCCTACAAGCAGAGCCACATTATCTGAATTCCTACAATAACCTTCCTTTTACAGAACTAGGTACATCTTTGGAGTAACTCGACTTCCTGCTTAGTGCGTCGGCTACCACATTAGCTTTACCTAAGTGATAGTCAATGTTGCAATTATAGTCTTTATTCAACTCTATTCATCTTCTTTGCCTTATTTAATTTTTTCTACTCGAAGATGTACTTCTAACTCTTATGATCTGTAAAGATATGATATTTCTCACCATACAGATAATGTCTCTAAAACTTTAATGCTAACACCATAGCTACTAGCTCTAAATCATGTGTAGAGTAGTTACCCTCATGTTTCTTCAACTGTCTGAATGCATAAGCTACAACTTTTCCTTCCTGCATCAGTACACATCCTAAACCCTGTCTAGATGCATCATAATAAATCTCAAACTTCTTTCCTAGAACTGGAAGGGTTAGGATTGGTGCAGGCACTAATCTTTACTTCAATCTTTGGAAACTCCATTCACAACTCGCAGTCCATTGAAACTTGGCATCTTTCTTCGTTAAAGTGGTCAATAGGAGAGCTATCTTTCAAAAGCCCTCTACAAATCTTTTGTAGTAACCTGCCAAACCAAGGAAACTACGTACCTATGTTACTGAGGTAGGTCGTTCCCATTTAATTATGGCTTCTGCCATTTGAGGATCAACACTAACACCTACTGCTGACATTACGTGTCTCGAGAACACTACCTGATCGAGCCAAAAGACACTTATTGAACTTGGCATATAACTGCTTTTCAAGTAGTGTTTGCAATACTATCCTGGAATGCTCAGCATATTTTTCCCTACTATCTGTGTAAACCAGGATATCATTTATGAAGACAATTACAAACTGATTTAAGTATGGATGAAATATCCTATTCATCAAATCCATAAACATTGTTGGGGCATTGGTTAAGCCAAATGGCATAACTAGAAACTTATAATGCCCATACCTGGTCCTGAAGGTTGTCTTAGGGATATCTGACTCCCTAACTTTCAACTGATGATAACTTGGTCTCAAATCAATTTTAGAGAACACTGATGCTCCCTCTAGCTTATCAAACAAATCATCAATACGAGGTAACAAATACTTGTAGTCAATGCATAACCTAAGTGTTCCATCTTTCTTCTTTACAAATAGATCTGATGCTCCACAAGGTGATACATCAAGCTTGATATAGCTCTTATCTACAAATTCCTACAACTGAGTTTTCAACTTGTTTAATTTTCAAAAAAAAAAAAAACAAAAAACGAAATGAATTACCCCCCCCCCCCACGCACACGCACACACGCACGTTAATTTCAAACTTTGATATAAACCAAGACTTTAAAAAAAGATACCATGATTGTATTTTTTTATTTGATGATTTGATTAGTCTCGTAATTCTAAACTTTAAATTAACTAAAATATTTTTTAATTTTTTTTTATTTATTTTGGATTAGATGATTTGATTATTATCCTAATTTTGAAATTTAATTAAACCAACATATTATTATTTTTTTCGACCTTATCGATTTTGAAATTTTTATTCGATTTAGATGATGTGATTGTCCTTTTAATTTCAAACTTTAATTAAAATAAAATATTATTGATTTCTATTTTTGTATAAAATTTCATAATGATTATTTCTTATTTGAAAAAAGATGATTTGATTATCTTCCTCATTTATTTTTTTTTTCAAATTTTAATTTCAACAAAATATAATTTCTTCTATGCAAAAAGAAACCCTAAATATTTAATTTCTTTTGAATTGCAACGATCTTCTTCTTCTTTTTGTTTTTTTTTTTTTAACTTTATTTCAAATTCTTATAAATTGTTGTGTACTTACAACAAATTTGAAAAGAGAAAAAAAAGAACAAAAGAACAAAAGCATGTAAAAAAATAATAAAAATTATTATAAATCCCTAAACTTATACTACAAGAAAAATGAGCTCCCCCGACACCTAAATCGGTCGTTGGGAGATAGAGTCTCTTCCGACAGTCCCGACGCCGTAATGGACTGTCGGGAGTTCCTCGTAAAAAACTATAAGGAACTCCCGATGCCTTATTTAATCATCGGGAGTTCCTTAGAAACTCCCAACGGAACTCCCGACAATCATCAGGTGGTGTCGGGAGATTGGATCTGGTAAAAACCAGATCCTTTCCTCTTCATTTTCCCCTTATTCTCATTATCAACCCTAGATGCCCCCTTTTCCTCTTCCCCTTGTGCCCGTACCGCCGTTTCCTTTTCCTCTTCCCCTTGCGCCCACGCCGCCATTCCCTTTTCCTCTTCCCCTTGCACCTGCGCCTGCCCGTCACCACTCCTGCTTGCACCTGCCGCCGCTCCCCCTTTTCCCTTCCCCTTGCGCCCACTGCCTACCACCTTCTCCTTCCCCCTTTGTGTCGTCGCCTTCCCCTTTCATTGCTTGCGAGCTTGTTGTTCTTTTCAAGCTTTCAACAAGGTTTGCTCACATCCATTTCATTTCCTTTCTCTTATTTTTTAAATTAATTTAAGCCATTGTTTTTAATTTCTAGCATAGTGGTAATGTTGGTAATGTTGGTAATGTTTAATTTCTAGCATGTTCGTAATGTTGGTAATTAATGTTGGTAATGTTTAATTTCTAGCATGTTGGTAATGTTGGTAATTAATGTTGGTAATGTTTAATTTCTAGCATGTGGTAAATCTAATGTGAATTATGGATATGGATTGTGGATGTTTTTGTAGATTGAGTCATTTTTTTCCCTTTAATTCTTATGGTTAAGGATTACTTAATTTACTATAATAGATGTTACAATTTCTCAATTTGGTAGATTATTGTGAATTGTGGATTATGGATGTTACAATTTATTATGGATGTTTACAATTTATTATGGATGTTTACAATTTATTATAGATGTTACAATTTATGCAATTTGGTGGATTATTGTCATTTAGCATCTTATCTCATTTGTTGTTTTTACGTTACAATTTATGCAATTTAGTGGATTATTGTCATTTAGCATCTATCTCATTTGTTGTTTTTACGTTACAATTTTTGCAATTTGGTGGATTATGGATGTTATTGTGGATTGTGGATGTTATCCTTTTTGTTTATTACTTAATTTTGGACTTAGTCTAGGGGCAAAAAAAGTCAAATCACCTACTAGAGATTATTTAAAATTTTAAATTCTCCGAACAAACTTGGAATTGTTTATTAAATTAATCAAAATTCATGCTCAATAAAGACTTTGTACTTTGTTTTCTAATCCAGGTTATTGTTTTGGAATACAAGTTGGTCATAAAAGATTTATTTTTAAGGATGAATAAAGAATGAATTAAACTAAGGAATAAACTGTAAGTGGATTAAGAGAAGGAGTATCCCAGTTTTTAGATATGGCAAAGTTTCATGTTAATGATTCTAGACGAATAAGATGTCCATGCAAGAATTGTATGAATTCAATTTGGGAAAAAATAGATATTGTGGAACAACATCTATTAACATATGCAATATCTCCCTCATATTGTGAATGGATATATCATAGAGAACCAGTAAACTTATCTAGAGGTTTTAAAAGTCATACAACTCATTCAATATAGAATGTTTAAGTAGATAGTATATAGGGTAATATTGTCAAAGAAAATGAGATGTTGAATCTTATAAACGATTTAAAGTTCCAATTGAAAACGAAGATGCAAATGAAGAAGGGATTGAGAATGAAATGTCCTCTAACAGTCAAGAAAGAGATACCACGAACTTATTCGAGGATTTAATGACCGAAACACATATGAATTATACCCTGGTTGTTCCCAATTTTCGTCCTTGAACTTTTTAGTGAAGTTGATGCATATCAAAATTCTCAATAGCTAGAGTAACAAATTGTTTTACATGTTGCTAGAATTGTTAAAAGCAGCGTTTCCAGCTGACACCACTATACCTACTTCCTTTTATGAAACCAAACGAAAATTGCGTCATTTAGGCCTAGGTTATGAGTCTATTCATGCGTGAAAATATGATTGTGTATTGTATTGGAAATAATTTGTAGATTTGCAACAATGCCTCGTTTGTGGTGAGTTTCGGTACAAAGTTAATGATGGCAAGGGTAAAAAATACCACATAAGATATTTCATCATTTTCCATTGATACCGAGATTAAAACGATTGTTTGCATCAAAAGAAGGTGCTTTTGACATGAGATGGCATAAAGATAAACGAGTTGAAACAGAGGATGTATTGCGACATCCAGCTGATGCAGAGGGGTGGAAACATTTTGATCGTGAATTTCCTCATTTCGCTTTAGATCCCTGAAATGTTCATTTGGGATTAGCTTTAGATGGGTTCAATCTGTTTAGAAATATGAATACTTTTTATAGTATGTGGCCTGTGGTGATAATTCCTTATAATTTGTCCATATGAAAATGCATGAAGGAAACAAACTTCTTCATGTATTTGCTCATACCTGATCCAAAATCTCCTGGAAAGGAAATTTATGTTTACTTGCAGCCGTTGATTGAAGAGTTGAAAGAGTTATGGACAATTGTTATGGAGGTGCGTAGAGTTCGGTTGTAATCGTTTTTGTGTGCTTTTTAATGTTTGGGAGGTTTCATGTTTGTCGTGGGGTGTGGGTAGAGTTTGATTATACTCGCTTTGTAATTGAACTTGGAGTTTTTGTGTGTTTATTAATGTTTATGAAGTTCGAATGTGTTGTGGAGGGTGGGTCGAGATTGGTTTAGATTGTTTTGGGGAGAAAGTTTGAGTTTTATGTGTGTTCGTTTTTGTTTATGAAGTTGGAATATGTTGTGGGGGATGGGTCGAGATTGGTTTAGATTGTTTTGGGGAGAAAGTTTGAGTTTTATTTGTGTTTGTTCTTGTTTATGAAGTTTGAATATGTTGTAGGGGTGCATAGAGTTCAGTTGTAATCGTTTTGGAGTTGAATTTGTAGGTTTTTGTTTGTTTTTTTTATGTTTGGGAGGTTCCATGTTTATCGTGGGGGGTGGGTAGAGTTTGATTATACTCGTTTTGTCGTTGAACTTACAGTTTTTGTGTGTTTATGAATTTTTATGAAGTTAAAATGTGTTGTGGGGGGTGGGTCGAGATTCGTTTAGATCTGTCTCTTATACACATCTAGATGTGTATAAGAGACAGGTGTTTTATGTGTGTTCGTTCTTGTTTATGAAGTTTGAATATGTTGTAGGGGGTGGGTCGAGATTGGTTTGGATTGTTTTGAGGAAAAAAATTGAGTTTTATGTGTGTTCGTTCTTGTTTATGAAGTTTCGTTTAGATTGTTTCTTTTTGAAGTTTGGTTGGACGATTATGACATTTGTGGATGTTTTGTTTATGAAGTTTGAAGGTGTTGTGGATGTTTAAAGATTAGGACATTTGAATGTTCTTGTTTTATTGTAGGATTCTATTCGAAGATGAGGCTGGACGATCGTTCAAGATGCTGTGTTACAGACGTTGTTTTCTTTTTTGTATTTATTGACATTGTTTTTATTTTATTTCTTCCATATATTTGTGAAAAAAAATTTCTTTTATTTAGTATTGACTTTGTTTTATTGTAGGATAATATAACTTTTTATTTATTTGTTATATTATGAACTTCGTTTTCTTTGTTTTATTTATTATGTGAATCTGTTTAAGTTGGTTAATTATGTTTTACAGGTTATTCAGATCAAATTTAAAAAAATTACAAATTATGAATTAAAAAACTTTAAAAGCCACTCCTCATGCATATTTTAGTGCGTCGGGAGTTCCTGTAACTCTCGAAAAATAAAACAAACCGTGGGGAGTTCTCAAACTCTTGACGTAGTAAACAAACTGTTAAAAGTTCGAGAACTCTCGACACATAAAACAAGGCATCGGGAGTTGGGCATTAGGAGTTCCTCAAACTATCGACGTCATATATCATACGTAGGCAGTTTTGAGGAACTCTCGACGCCCTATATATGCATCAAAAGTTCTTTGACCAACTCCCAATGTCTTGTTTTATGCATCGAGAGTTCCTCTCCTGACGGATTTTTCCCGACCAAACTTCTAACGATCCATTATTCGTCAGGAGAGGATCTCCCGATGCATTTTTCACCATTTTCCAGCGAATTGTGGCGTTGGGAGAAGTGTGATTTCTTGTAGTGTTATTGGTGTACATTTTCAAAAATTATAAAGTGAACAAAAAAAAAAACTACAAAAGCATTAAAACAATTACTCTCTTCACTGTAACTTTTTCGTCCTCTAAATTGCTTGAACTTTAAGAAATTTCTTGAACCTAAAAAACAAGGTCTTTTCTCTGCCCTCCTCAATATATGATGATCAATAGGTGAATCATTTGTATACATAGAAAAAACTACAAAAGCATATAAAAAAAAGAGTTACATTAAATCGCTTTATATGTTTTTACAAAATTGAAAAGTGAAAAAAATTGAAAAAGAAAACATATGTTAAACAAAAAGATAGAGAAACATTGGAAAAGATGTCGCTATTAACAAAAAAAATTTTAAAAAAACTGTTGCAATCAAATTTCTACAAAAAGAAAAAAAGAAGCAAAGAAGTTAGAAAAAGGCAGTTAAGAAAATTAGAAAAGCAAAAAAAAAAATGGAGATAAGGTGGAAAATTAGAGGTTGAAATTAGATATTTATAGGAAAATTTTAGATCTATTTTTTTAAAAAATTCTTTATTAAATGTGAAGTACAGATTATTAGAGATAAATGTGATTTTTTTGAAAAAATCGTGAATAAGAGATTAGAGGATCAAATGTGATTCATTCTTAATTTTTTTCCTTTATTTAACTTAAAGTAGATATTAGAAATAAAATGTGATAAAAAAATCATGAATAAGTAATTAGAGGACAAAATATGATTTTTTTTTTTTTAAAAAAAATCCCTTTATGTAAAGATAAGTAGAGATTATTAAAGATAAAATGTGATTTTTTTTTTAAAAAAAAATATTTTTAGTGAAATAGAGATTAGAGAATAAAATGTAATATTTTAAAAAATGTTATAAAGATTTTCTTGAATAAAATATTAGAGGATAAAATAAGACTCTTTGTTTAAAAAAATCCCCTTATTTAAAAGAGAAGTAGATATTATTAAAGATTACACATGATATTTTTTTTTAAAATATTTTTTGTGAATTAGAGACTAAAGAATAAAATGTGATTATTTATTTATTTATTTATTTTTATTTAATGTGAAGTAGATAGTAGAGATAAAGTAGAAATTTTTTTAATGATTTAAATGTGAAATTATGCAAGATATTCCAATGACTATCAACAAAAAGGAGCAAAGGGAAAATAGAATGTTTCTCTCCCATAACCCCACTAGATACTATATAATAGAAAACTTTTAACTGTTTTCCATATAGTGTTAGAATTTTAACGAACAAATTTTTTTAAGAGACGTACATACATGATTGATTAAATTATGGATTTAACATACATGATTTTTAACGATGGTATATTTAAAATAATTTACCTTTGCAAAAAAAAAAAAATTGTTAATGTTGTAATTATGACATATTTGTAATTTATTAGGACATAGGAGTACTTCACGAACTTTATTGAATTTTTTTCCCTATAAACCATTGAGGTCTAAAACTACAACTCAACCAAGATAAATGAAGACAGGTACCAAAATGAGTGCTCCTCCCCAAGCCACGTTGAAATTGAGTTGTAACCTCCAGGATGTAAATTCTATCTGGGAAATTGCAATTTTTAACTTAAAAGGTTTTTCAGTTTACAAAACTAACCTCTTTTAAATGGGACCCCATATAGTGAAAAGTTTGTTTTGTCTCTCATTAAGTGTTCATTTATTTGCCTTCAATTTTACCTTTACCTAACTTATCTAATACAACGTTTTAGACCCACAACTTTAGTTTGAAACCTTAAACTTTAGTTTTCATTTGGTTTTCACAGAAATGGCTATACTACTTAAGGGTCCCAATTTCAGAGAATTTGTTTCTTTCCTTTTTTAGGATCCCTTTGAGACAAAAGTATATTGTCTATTTTCATCCACATAAGGAATCTTGACAAAAAAAAAACTTTTCGTTGGGAGGTAAACCTCTTTTATGAAGTTTTGTTAGTATTGCTAGCCTAAATTCTTACAACATTGTCAAAGATTTACGAAAAATCTTAGAGAAAATTCCTATCTCTAGTAAGTTTGACAAAGATTGACTAGTCAACCTTATTGGAAACTGTAATCTGTTTTTTAAAAAATCTAAAATTTTGTGAGATTTTTTTTGTAAAGTTTGACTTGATCAACTTTAGGGAAAAAACATATTTACCAAGATTTCCCGTAAAGCTGACTAAATCAAACATTACAGAAAATCTCACAGAATTTTATTATTATTTTTTTCAATTCTGTTCCATTTATGAGTATTCAATTTTGATAAGGAATGACCATGAACTTAGTTCCTTTTTAAATGGTGAGAATGCATGTATGCCTCTTGTCTATTTATCAACGAGCTCCAAAATTCTTAAAACATAAAATCAATTTTCAAATATAGAAAATTTGAAGAATTTGAGAATAAAAAAAGAAAAACATGGCAGAGAGTTTAGGGTTTTAGGGTTTGCGCTACCCAACATATAGAGAGAAGTTTTGTTGTTTGCATGTATTTTCTTAATTTTAAACTCAAACCTTTGTAAATACTCTCTCAAATTCCATTTTAAAAATGTTCAGCCACTCTAAAAAAATGTTGATGGTTTTGGGATTTATGTCTTAAACCTTATAGTTTGTAATCCATAAACATATTGTTTATTGATAAAATTAGAAGTCATTTTATTCATGACTTAGATTTACCTCAATCCAATAAACTAAGATCCAAGACTATGTTATTAGCTTGAATAGTATGTGGTCGACATACAGTTGGATCGTGTTCAAGTAATAACCTAAAAGGTCTATAGTATATGGATAAGGTTGGGTACCTTATCTGGATAATACTATGGATACAATCTACTTTATAATTATTAGAAATGTTGTAAGTGTTACAAGCGATTTGGTTCAAGTTTTCATGTGTAGACATTGAGTGGAGGTATCATATACAATGAGTTTGTATAAAATCGAACCACAAAATGGTTAATCTTTGTTAGTAACACTGTTAACTGAGAAGATTAACATTTCATGGGATGATCATAGGTAACTCGATCTCAATCCTGAATGAGTTATGGACTCCTATCTATGAGGGCAATCCTTTGATTTGTATGGGTGAGAGTGGCCCGTGTCCCCAACTCAATATGCTTACCATTTTGAGAACTTGTCCAAGTAGGAAGCTGGGAACATAGCTACATAAAATGGAGTTTGCTCCTTCCCGCCTTCAGGGAAAGTAGATGATTTTCTTCCTTAGGTGCTGACTCCAAGTCTTGAACAAGGGACTCTTCCCTCTCATTGGCTTGAGAAGGATTTGTTTATAATAGCACCATAAATAGTTTGTTCATTAGAGAATTAGCGGGACTTAAGTAGTGAGAAGAAATTACAAGAGCACAACGATAATTTGTCCCAGCTGTAATTATAAGTAATTTGTGAAGGGTTGACTTACTGATAATTAGTTATATCCATAGACACAAAAATAAAACTACATTACGAAAAGTGCAACTGTGGATCTTTAATAGAGTCACTCATAGTTAATGAATGTTGATTAATTTAATTAAAGAGTTTAATTAATTTAATCTCGAATCATTGGAACTTCTAATATGTAGATCCATTAGGTCCACTTGTTAGCTCATTAAGGGTACAACAAGATTTTTTTCTTTGAATAATTTGAATTATTCAAATTATTTAAGGGAAATAAATATTAATCATATATGATATTATAATATAAAATATAATGGATATTGATATATTATAGCATATAATTTATTTTAAATATGATTTATAATTAAAACTATATAATATAAGAGAATAATACTTGAATAAGACTCAAATATTAAATTAATATGAATTGGAATCATATTAAAATTATAGAGTAGAATTATGTGAATGAGATTTACATTAAAACAATAAATTATGAAAGAGAAGTATATTTAAATATGATTCAAATATTAAATTCTACATTAAGGTATTTATTCTCAACCTTTATGTTAGCTTAGCTTGTTATTTAGATTTAATTTTGTTAATTCTTTGTCCAATTCAAAGACAAAAGTAATAAATCGCTTCCGCATTGGAATTCAATCCCTTCATATGGAGCTAGAAAATTTCAACCATATCACCTCAAAATTCTTCTCTATGGTCATACCTGAATTTTTTAGGTGAAAAATGACCTCATTTGTTATGAAAAGAAGTTAGAGCTAGTAGTGGCCAAATACAACAAACTTATGTTAGAAATGGTGGTTAACCAGAATTGGTTAAATGAGATGTAGAGAAAATCCATCATGAGTCATAAGGATTAATTTCTTTGAAATGAGTGTTGTATCCACGAAAGGGTGAAACCCAACCCCCTTAATTCCTAGAAATCCATAGAGATAAACAATCCAAAGCTACAGAATCAAAACTTTGGTTTGTATCCCACCCCACAGAGGCAAAAAAGTCGGCCTGCAATTTAAATAATTGCGGCCAACCACTGGCATAAGGTATTATCTTTTTGCCATAAATAGTTAACTAAAGTTTTGAATTTACAAAGTAGAAAGTAGACGCTACCGATGGTGATGACGCTGATACTATGGATATTGATGTTCGTTTTTGTTGATGTTGTAGGAATGAAAGTTCTAACGCAGTGGAAGAAAACAAAGAACCTTCTCTCAAAATTAATTTAGGAATTCTGAAATACCCATACACTGAAAAATTCAGAAAATCACAGAGATAAAAAAGATATATAGCCTACTGTATTATTCCTAGGTTAAACATGCATAAAAAAATAACAATTCTATAGAGAAAGAAAGTAGCTACTCACATTCATTGATGACTCGGACAAAATGGTCAATTCTCCTTTGGGTTGGAATTCAACAAATACCTCCAATAAGCTACCTCCCTATTTTCTAAGAATTGAGATATATAGGTTTATGGGAACCAAAAGAACAAAATTGGGGAAAGGATGAGAAAATTTTTTTAAGAGAAAATTGAGAACAGAAC
Source organism: Benincasa hispida (assembly GCF_009727055.1). Classification (NCBI taxonomy): domain Eukaryota; kingdom Viridiplantae; phylum Streptophyta; class Magnoliopsida; order Cucurbitales; family Cucurbitaceae; genus Benincasa; species Benincasa hispida. The sequence continues at coordinate 57,551,078 of NC_052360.1, read as the reverse complement.
AATTATGTATTTTGAGATTACAATCACTCGCTGCCTGCAAAACAATACGTTTTGCAGATTTTGATCAAAAGGAGAGAGAGAGAAACGTGGGAGTCATCCCATGTTTCTGTTAACTCCCTAAGTGGGAGTTAACTTTTAATTTAAAGTTAAATAAAATAAATCTAATTAATTAATTAAATCTTATTTAATTAATGATTTTATTTAAACCATATTTAAATAAAACATCTCTCATATAACCAATAGTTTTAATTCAATTAATTTATTTAAATCAAATTAAATTGAATTAAATACATATTTAATTTTTCAATTAAATAATTACCAAATTAAATATCAAATATTTAATTTAGCCTACAAATGAATCATATTCTGTTGTATTTCTCTTATAATCTATAGTTTTAATATGAATCTAATTCATATTAAATTAATATTTGAACTCCTTCAAATATTTAATTCTCCCATAAATTAATTTTGAATCATATCCAAAATTAAATTTATATGATATAATTAAAATATAAATTTTATATTATAATGTATCATTATACAAATTATTTCCCTAAGTGAATTTGAATATTTCAAACTTTATTCAAGACATAATTACCTCAATTCTCTTTATGAGCTAGGAATGAGACCTCATAGACCTACATATCAAGAGCTCCACTGATATGTGATTAATTGGCTAAACTCATTAATCACATTAATCAATATTCTTTAATTGTGGGTATACTCCATTAAAGACCCACATCTGCACTCTTCTCATGTAGATATATTTCTGTGTCCACGGATATAGACCAATAATAACAAGTTAGTTCTTCATGACTGTTCACAACACCAGCTTGGTTAAGTTACCATTTTAACCCTAGGTTACCTCTGCTATCCTTATGTTACACCCCGCCCCAGATCACCCTCTTAGCCTAGAGAAGGGCGTGACTGCAGCAGTTATCAACCCTTAGGCTGACACTTACTGCCTAAAAACTCTTGCGGAATAACTCTGATACTAAATACAAATTATATGCAACGGGACGGCTATAGGCTGTCTCTTATACACATCTAGATGTGTATAAGAGACAGGTCACACCCCACCCCAGATCACCCTCTTAGCCTAGAGAAGGGCGTGACTGCAGCAGTTATCAACCCTTAGGCTGACACTTACTGCCTAAAAACTCTTGCGGAATAACTCTGATACGAAATACAAATTATATGCAACGGGACGGCTGTAGGCCCACAATTTATTAACTTAGAAACTTAATATGTTTAGAGTATTTACAACATTAGATTTACAAGTCCCAAAACCCACAAACCCTAGTCCCTATATGAACAATAGTAACATGTGTACAATATTAACAGTAACCACCTAGCAAACGGTTACAAGTCTTTTCGTCCTTTAGTGGCATAGCAGACGCAGAGCTATCTTCAGAGGATTTGACCGCTACCTGTGGGGGGAGGAGGGGGGGACAAAACATTTGAAAACGGGGTGAACTTATGCCCAGTGAGTGACCGAGAAAACATAGTAAATTCTCATGCATGATTTCAGTAATGAGTTTTTAACTGAAACATAAACTTTTACAGTACTTGTACTACAGCATAAACATTTTTCAAGCGTAAAACATGTAAAGCTTTTTTAAACATAAAACAATAAAATCATTTCTCAAATCAGAGTACTATATAACTAGTAAAATAATCCCAATACCAACTGCTAGTCCAGAGAGAACCCTTTTGCTCAATCTCTGACTTTATTCACATGTGGCCACATTAGGTACTACTGCTCAGATATCTTCTCCTTGTACTTCAGTATGGAGCTACTAGGATACCTTCTCCAACGTACTTCAGTACCAATAGATACCTTCTCCTTGTACTTCAGTATCTAGTTAGGTGGATGCCTTTTCTTTGTACTTCGGCATCACATTTTACCAAAACTATTTATAAACAACTTTTCTCTTTAAAGGATGTACAGTATAACACATATACAACACGACTTTAAAGATGGTAACGCATGCTGGATAAAATCAATACATATACATATGTAAATAGTTTTTCAACAATATGCATGCGTTCAAATCACAATTCAAACTTGCTTGGAAACCACTTTATAAAACTAGTAGGCATGAGAATATTTTTGCAAACATGCTTTCTGTAAAATATTTGTAATCAAACCAGTTTAAAACGTTTTAGTTCGAAAACATTTTAGCCACTCACCTCGATCTCTTAGGAACTTTTCACTCTAGTAGCTCCTCGGGTCCCTTTTTCACCCCTAAAATCCAGATTCAAATTACAACTTAGATTACCTATAGTTTCGAACCTTATTTGGAAATACTTTCTTCTACAAACTTATTCTAAAATGTTTTAGGAATCTTACTTTAAAGTTTAAGCTCATACTTCCTCATGGTTTGGCCGGAATCTCAAAATATTCAAGACGCCGCCAAGACTGATCCGACAGTCTGACCCTTCTGTCTTCTTCTCAAACTCCAGCCCAATTCCTTTAAGAATTTTCCTCTGGCATCCCTACTCTAAAAACTAGACTTCCAGAGCTTTCATATGGCTTTGGAATCACTCCAAACGCAAGAGTAGATTGGAAGATCTTCTCGTCTAAAGTTGACACATTCCTTTTAACCCTCACTACCCTCTACTTTCTCTACGAAATTTATGATTTTTGTGTGATTTGAAAATGAAATCCCAACTCCCTATTTATAGGCGTTCAAATTGCTCATGGGGTTGACAACACCTACTTGACTGCATGGCCAAATGTTTGATCCTCCTTTTATCAACGTAAGCTGACTTCACCTTGGTTCAATGTATTCTTCCCAAACGCATCTAACACAATTTCTTAGGGTTTAAGAATTTCTCATAATCGGACACCTAGATTTTAATTGACGTTTGCCCTTACGTCTTCAAGCTTTGTTTGTTTTCAAATTAGGGTTTTTAAATGCATAATCCACCCCAACGCGTCCAAATACATCGCCCAGAAGCTTGCTCGCCCGTTCAATGCATAGGCGAGGCGTGAGCGTGACGTTCGAATGCAGCATCGGACAAGGCATGGCTGATGCACAGGCCGCTCTCGCTCTCTCCCACTGTCTCGCTGGTCTCGAGCTCTCCACTCTCGCTCTCTCCCACTTTCACCCTCAAAATCTCGCTCTCTCCAACTTTCTAGCTCAAAATCTCGCTCTCCATTCTCTCGCTCAAACTGCTCTCTCCAATCTCGCTCTCTCCCATTATCTCGCTGGTCTTGTTCTCTCCAATCTCGCTTTCTCTCAATTTCTCTCCAACTTTCTCTCCAATCTCGCTCTCTTCCAGTTTCTCTCCAATCTTGCTACCCTTGTTGTTAGCTACTGTGAACAATGTTCTCCGTACACGTTTGCTCATCACTTTGTGATACTTTTACACGGATTTTCCAAATTTTTCGAAAGTAATTTCCCATATTTTTCGCATTTCACATAAGTTCCACATTTTTCTCAGTCCTTCAGCCATAACGCACTTCACCTAATTTCTCCATACTTAGCCGAATTTTTCCAAAATTTCCCAAACTCAATTTCCATATTTTTTCTTTTTCAAATCCCCATTCCTTCTTAACCCTTTCACACTTTCTCATCAACCTACTTATTATACAAATTTCATTATACTTTTACCAATTAAAGCTCAACTTAAATTATTCAAGGAAAATCTACTTAACACTTAGAAATTTCCCTCCCCTTAATTTAACTTTCACTTACTTAATTCCTTTTATCACTTGCTAAAGTAAGGAAAATAGAAATCTGGGTTTAACACCTTAAGTACTAATGCTCCTCTGATGAACACTTGTTTATGGTCCGACCATTAAACAGAAACCCTTATTGGGCCAGCAGGAAGGTAAGGCTCTTTGTTCAAGTCCCGGAGACACTACTTAAGGGAACACTCATCTACTTTCCCTAAAGTCAGAAAGAGTGACATCCATCTTGTATTATTATATTCCCAGCTCCCCATTCGGTCTTGCCCCAAAATGGTAGGAATATTAATTTGGTGAACTAACCACTCTAACCCATACAAACCAAAGGACAATTCCTCGTGAACAGTGAAGGACTACGAAGTCCAATGCAAAAGTGGGAATTGGTCCCAAATTTTAAATTCACGAAGAATTAAATTACAGAAAATCTAGTTATGCATTCTAAAAGAAATTTAAATTTACAATATGCTTTTCAAAATAATACAGTGAAAAGAATAATAGGTTTTCGAAAAACCAACCTCTTGAAGACAAGATTCTTCAGAAATTTCTCTTGGAATAGCATGAATGCTTTGAATTCCTTAGACCTCGAATCCCAAAAGCAACAATTCCCAAACGCCAAAGAAATGTACACAACCACAAGAATTTCAAGGTATTCTCCTTTAGGGGTGAGAATCCACAAAAGTGTGTGGGCCATTGTGTTAATTTTTTTTTTTTATTTTTTAAAAAAAGAAGGATATGATAATCTTTGAGAGGAGATTTTACTAGAGCAAATCGTTGTGGAACTCACACTCTGTTCTACATATAGGATGAGGAAGAAGACAATTCTTTTTCCCAACTCTCCACAATCCACGATCAAAACGAGAGATTTTAGGGGGAGGGAGTTACATAACTCCCTCTCACTTTTATTTTAAATAAAATAAAAATTATAATATATATATATATATTATATATCAACACACACACACACACACAAATTAATTAATTAATTAATTAAGTATTCATATATTAATTTATGTATATATAAACTAATTTTATATCACATCAAATATAACATAAGATTATTAATGAAGGAAATTGGACCAAGGATTTCCATGAGCAGCGAAAGGATATTTCCAAATTTCAATTGTATATGAACTTTACAATTGCAATCACAAACGGAAACATGCGGTTATGCATAAAATAGAATTTACAGCATGCTTTACTACAGATCAAGGAAGAATCAACAAACCCTTGCAGAGTCATCTTCAAGTTCCTTGATCACGAACGCTTGATTCACAGCAGCACAGCAACATACGAACGTTCGTTCAACACAACCGCAACACTTGACAAACACTGGGCACTCGAACTAAGCGATCGCCAAGGTCACGAACACCCCGAACACTGCGAACGGCCTCCACAGAACCTCGACAGTGTCGAGTTGAGTATGACACCACCAAGAAGGTTACCTTGATATTCTCGGTGTGAGAATCCAGAGGGTGAGCTTTGTGTGAACTTGGTTTGAGGTAGAAAATTGGAGGAACCACAATCGTGTAAACGATTGAGCAAGTGCGAGATGGAACAACCTATCATATAGGTCGATGCCAAAAGCTAGCGATTGTTTAGCTCGTCGTCTGGGTGAGTGTTTGTCGTGTAAGAACACTCCACCATCGTTTAGCTAACTTCAAGCTGTCACTTAGTAAATCTTATTTACTTGACAACTTCTCTGTGAGAATTTTCTGAGAATGGAAATCTCAAATACACAGATTCTTTCCTTACTTTTTACTAAAATTAGGAAAACATTTTTTCTTTTATCTCACGGTTACCATGAAACCACCAATAACCTCAAACTCAATTGGTTATTAGAGAAAAAGAGATAATTATCCAATTATTAATATTATTATAAATATAAATGATAACTAACTTACCATAATATATTTATAACCTATAGTTTTAATATTTCATCTCATGAAACATATAAACCATAGCTTCTTTTCTATTCCATGGCACTTAATGTAAATCTCATTTACATTAATCCTCCACGTGATGTATCTCATACATCATATTGATCATATCATATATAATCGAATTACCTCTTATCAATTTGAATATTTCAAATCAACACCAAAAACTGATCCTCAACTTGAATCCATTGAGCTACCAAAGGGACCTTATGAACCTGTAGCTCGAAGCTCTAACCGTACGTGAATAACTGACTAAACACTTTAGTCACAGGATCCATCATCCGTTAACTACCAGGCACTTCACTAAAGACCAACAGCTAAACTCTCCTTATCACAGATATATTACGTGTCTATCTTAACCAATCAACAGTTCGACAACCCTTCACAGATCGCTCATAAGTACAGCTCGGCCAATAACCGTTATGCCCCTGTAGTTACACCTAACTACTTAAATACCACTGAATCCTCTAATGAACATAAGTCATAATCTTACTATGATTAAGTCTTCTCTTCCAAAGAGAAGTTGTGGCCACTATGTTCAAGCACCAAAATCAGCCTTAAGGGAGCAATCTATCTACTTACCTCTACTTCGAGGAAGGAGTGAATTCAATCTTGTGTAAGTGAGTCCCCAACTTTCAGATCAGACAAGTCCCCAAAAAGGTAGGCATGTTGAGTTGGCAATCTAGCCACTCTCATCCGTACTGATCAGGACCACCCTCAAAGGCAGGAGTTCCCAAAACTCTCAGGATTGAGGTTGTGTCACCTATGGTCGTTTAGGTGAGACGTAAGTCTCCAATACCAATGGCATTATATACAGAGTCTAGTCATCTCGTGGTCTGGTCTTATACAAACTCTTTGTATAGGACACCCCGCTCGTATATCTCTATATGAATAGTCAGGATTTACCATCTGTACTAGTTTACAACACTTGCAAACTTTTACAAAGCGGGTCGTATCCGTACTGTCACCAGGATCAGGTATCCCACCTTAATCCTTATACTACAGACCAATTTAAGTTATCACTTAAGGCATGATCCACTTGTATATCTCATATACATGCTTAAGTTTACATAAGATAACCATGGAGCTTTGTTTATTGGATATGAGTAAATGCCAGAAGTAAATGCCAGAATTAATCCTTAGCATAAGATAATCGGTCATTTTTAAAAGCTTTAAACGGAAATACTAACGAGTTGCTAAAAAGAAAAACACATTGACCTACGTTAGGTTTTAAGCAAATACCCATTGTAAAACAAAACAACATCCAATAAGGTTTTAGCAAAACTAACAAGAACCCCGTGTGACATCTAGTTTCGCAATGATACTTCAAAGGTTTAGGACAAAAGCCGCCGAAGGGAGGTCAGTTATCCCTCCTCTGAATTGAGAAGTTCTGTACCAGACATTAATACCAGAACAACTCTTGTTCCTATAACGACTAGCCATCATTGATTTGGCCAAGAGATCATTAACTTACTTAACAATCTCCCATAAGTGTGACCCGTCATTTTAAGCCCTAGAGATCCGTCCCAAAAGGCCAATCCAAAGGAAAAAAATCCGATTGGGGTAAAACCTAAAGCGACCCTATCCATTTCTAGAGTTCACCTTGATATTGACCAACTGCACAAGACCCATCCGAAGGGGGCTGCTCCGAAGGCGACACGAGGGCGTACAGAATGATCTCATGGTGTGAACCAATGATAGAGACCATAGGACGTGTTGGCACACACCCTTCACCCACTTACTATAAATACTCTCTCCGTCCACCTTGTTATTGACTCATGCAAACACCATCTGAAGGGGGATGCATCCTAGGGCATCTTGAAGCCAAGCATGAATCTCACGGTGTGAACATACAGGGAGAAACGTGAATGGAATCATAGACATATCTGATACGCCTCCTCCTCCTACTGAGTATTTTATAACCTAGGGTTTAGTTTACTTAGAAAAAACACGGCTAAGGATTTTAACTAAGTGACTTTCAGGTTTTCCCAAGAGTAACTTTTACCTTGGATCGTTGAACAACTTTTGATCATCATCCATTAAACTTTTTAACGGAGTCTTTGACCAAAATGTCGCATGCTTGTTGAAAATCTATCTAATTCATCTTTCCAGGTAGGTTCCCACGTAGGGGTGTTACGTTTCCGTCAATTTAAGAACCTCAACCTAGCCAGAACCCGCCTTAGACAAAAGGTCCCTTATAGATAGGTTTACAATAAATTTAATCTTTTATTCCAACTAATTTAATCCTATTAAACCGATTTTAAAAGGTTAATCTAGGTTACTAAACTCTTTAGAACCACTTGAACTTAGGTCTATCTTAATCCAATTTTAAAACCCTTTTAAAAAATTGAGTTCATCCTAAGTCCGCATGCAACTCAGAATTATTGATTTTAGGTGTAATTTCCTTTATAACACTTATAAATGGAAACAACCACCACAATGCGAAGCTAACACATGCAAGGCATTCATAACGCTTATAAACGACCTAAGTGTCATGTTCAATGCATTGTCCATTCATTGCTACTTCTTTTATATAGTACTTACACAAAAACGCAATGAAACAAGCAAAAACATGCTTCCATTCACCCTTAGACTATAACACTTATAATAAAAGGATGATGCATGATAATGCTCACTGCATGCAAAATATGACTCTTATATTTCATGATGCATGTGCATGCTTTCAAGTAATTTCTTCATGCTAGATTATAACATTTATAATATATGATGTATGAATAATTGAACAACCTAAGGTAGATTTTTAACTATAAGACAAATACTTTTACATATAAACACTATACATCTCATGTATAAGCAATAAATATTGATGAACCGGGTAAAATTGCCTTAAAAAACACAAAAGGAAAGCTAACTATTACAAAAACAAGGAGTCTTTGGTTCAAACAGGCGAATCGGATCTTGAACCACTCGGAAAAGAATCACTTCTCCAACCATCCATCGTATACTAAGCAACCCGCGATCGTCTAGACGATAAAACAAACTCTTTGCTCTATCATTTACCAGCACTCCCAAAGTTAAACGATCGTTTAGCTTTTACTATACGATCGTCTAGAAAAATCCAAATGATCGTTTTGCTATTACAACATGATCGTGTACCTTTACTAAGCAATGAAGCCTAAAGTACACGATCGCTTAGCGCGCTTCGCACAACGTCCGCCTTCTGCGATCATTTAAGCGACTACGATGCCACGAAGCTGATGCTTAATTTTATGAAGTGAATTATGGATGATATATGATGGTGAAATTGCGTTGTGCACTCAAGTTTCCTCAGCGAAATCCAAGTGTAAATTCCACTGAGTTTCCTGGTAAGTCTAGGGTCGAGCTCAGGGACTTGTGAAAATATGTTGTGTTGGTAATTTTTATGAAAACTTTGCGGTAACGGGATAAATAAATAATTTGTTGGGGTTGTTGTTTGCGTTAATGAAAAGTAAACAAATGCGGCGGAGTTTGAAAAGAGTTGATAAATAGGAAATGCGATGAGTATGTGGTGAACGGGTTGAGAAATGTTTCGACTAACACTTCCTAGGATGCGTTCATGCTATACTATCATGCAACAAGCATACAACAGTAAACCACCTCCCGGTGCGAATGCCACGGCTTCTAAGGCTAAAATGCATGTGATATATGTGCTAAGTCTATAGGACCTACACATAAGCCTCTATTCTTATTTATGCGATGACGAAATGACACACACACAAATAAGGCGACCACATAATATCATTCCCATCTCTAGGACGCATGCGGTTCAGGTTGACAAACAAAGCTTATCTCTAAGTCCCTATCTCTTATTTATGCAGTTCTAATCTTGCTCTATCGAGTCCACACAAATAAAGTTTCCTTAGATCGTGTTCAAGTCTTCTCTCAAAATATTTCTAAGACCTAAGGACCGCAAGCTTAACCTTCAAAAAGACTTTAACAACTTCTAGAACGTCGCATGATTTATTACAAAAAGAAAATTTTCCCCCGGGGTGTCAAATGATTTTATCCTTGCATATTTCTTGATATTATTATTTTTTTTCTAACCTTGCGGTGATCCAAGTGTCTTGCCTTCGTTTTGGCTTGCCTCCACGTGTGTCATGCAGACATCCAACTACGAGCAATGCGCTATTTCTCAAACTAAACTCATGCCTTCTTGGCAGTGGAGTTGCGGTCATTTACTTATGCGTTGATCCTGGTGACTTACTTTCGTTTTGGCTTGCCCCCACATGTGTCATGCGGACATCCAACTACGAGTAAGTGCCTTTTACAACTTAACTCTTATCAAAATGGGTTTCTCATTGCGTTGATAGTGGAGTTGTTATTCTCAATTTTTTTTTTTGTAGAAAGGTAAAAAATCGCAAGGTCGAAAATAAATACTTCACACCCAAATTTAAAATGCGGCAATGTCCTCATTGCCAAAAGATTGAAATGAGTCATGCGATGTTCGTAGAAAGCTTCATAAAAAGAGTTTGAAAGAAAGCTAGCAACCCCTAACTTCTAGAAATGTTTCATGAGGTGACTATCTTAAAGATTAAGTTGACTCTAATATATACGAAAGATAGAAGCATGTTTTTCATCATTGAAATCATAGTTGGCAAAGAAACAGCATGCGGTAATCGTACTAAATTTATCCATGGCAAGTGATTGCGATAATCAAAGAGGATGCGGTGATAAAACTTTTAAAACTAATATGCAATGTGATAGCGCAAAATTTGAAATAAAGATAAGGAAGAGTACAACCCCAAATTTACGTTGTCTCCCGCATTGTGTATTGCACATCCATCTTTGTGGCGATCTCTTTTCTTTAGATTGCGGTGATGGAGTGAGATAATTTGTTGCTTCATGTAACATCTCCGTAATCATGTGCCTTAATCGTTGTAAACAAAAACAGATATAGGGTCAAATTATTTTAAACAAAACAAAATTCGTTATCGCAATCTCCATTTTTTTTTTTTTTTGAAATAGAATACGGATAGATAAAAGACTGAAAAGATATAGTGAGAATTCCGATTAGTAGAGAAAAGTTGAAGACTCCATGCTTCCCAAAATTTGCGTCCCTGATGGATTGTGATCGTCTGATAACGTAGGGACCATCTACTTCCTTCTTTATTCAAAGTTCTTTAGTTCCACGGAGTCGACTCGTCGATGCCAACCTTCTCCATGATATGCCTTTACTCGCTGCCCATTAACTTTGAATATGTTGGTTCCATCATCATTTGATAATTCAACCATGTCATGCGGAAATACTTGTTTAACTATGAATGGTCCGAACCAATGTGACTTTAGTTTTCCCAGGAAGAGCTGCAGACGTGATTTGAAAAGTAAGACCCTCTGCCCGACTTGGAGGTTTTTGCCACATATGTGTTTGTCATGCCAGCGCTTGGTGCACTCTTTATAAATCTTTGCGTTTTCATATGCGTTGCTCCTCCATTCTTCTCACTCGACCAGTTGCATTTTTCGTGCTTCTCCTGATTTCTTCAAATCAAAGTTCAGCTTATTTACCGCCCACAATGCCTTATATTCCAATTCCAAAGTCAAATGGCACGCCTTACTAAATACCAATGCATATGGGGACATACCTATTGGTGTTTTAAAGGCAGTCCGGTATGCCCACAATGCATCGTCAAGCTTTGTTCCCCAATCTTTTCACGAAGGCCTTACTACCTTCTTAAGTATCAGCTTAATTTTCCTATTGGACACCTCGGCTTGACCATTCGTCTGCGGGTGGTATGCGGTGGCCACTTTGTGGAGGATGTTGTATTTACGCAGTAGCTTCTTTATATTATGGTTGACAAAGTGGGACCCTTCATCACTTATGATGGCACGGGGAGTGCCAAAACGAGTAAAAATATGTTTCTTTAGGAATTGGAAGACGACCACCGCATCACTTGCGGCACATGCTATTGCCTCTACCTACTTGGAGACATAATCGATGACTAATAAAATATAATGTTTACCATTCAAGGGAGGGAATGGTCCCACGAAATCAATCCCCCATACGTCAAACAATTCAAGCTCAAAGATAGTGTTCATTGACATTGCATGTTTCCATGAAATGTTACCTGTGCGTTGGCACCGATCACACTTCATTGCATAGTCCGCTGCATCCTTAAATAATGTAGGCCAAAAGAATCCACTCTGTAAAACTTTGGCTGTGGTGCGCTACCCTCCAAAGTGCCCAACATATGGTGAGTCGTGACATTGCGATAATATGCGTTGTTGAGCAGCATTTGGTACGCATAATCGAAAAATCTGGTCTGCCCCTCTTTTATACAAATTCGTCTCATCCCAATAATAATGTCTGCATTCATGTCTGAGCTTCTTCTGTTGGTGGTAGGTGTAATCTTCAGCAAATTGCTCGCAAACTAGATAATTGACTATGTCTACATACTAGAGAAATTCTTCAATATGGAACAGCTGCTCATCCGAGAACACTGCACTTACCTCAGACTCATTGGGGTCAACCTCAGGATTTTCTAGTCTAGACAAGTGATCCACAACTTGGTTCTCTGTCCCCTTTCGGTATATTATTTCTATGTCAAATTCTTGAAGGAGGAGAACCCATCTGATCAACCTCGGCTTTGCGTCATTCTTTGTCATTAAGTATTTGATCGCCGAGAGGTCAGTGTGGATGAGTACCTTTGTTCCCACTAGATATGTCCGAAATTTTTCCTATGCGAAAATTACCACCAGAAACTATTTCTCTGTGGTGTTATAATTTGCCTGAGCAGGGTTTAATGTTTTACTCACATATGCGATGGGATGCAAGATTGTTTTTCTCTTTTGTGCCAGAGCTGCTCCCATCGTATACCCACTTGCATCGCACATAATTTCAAAAAGAAGTGTCCAGTCGGGTGCAATTAGTACGAGTGCGATAATCAGCGCATTCTTCAAAACTCGAAATGCGTTGAGGCAGTTGTTGTCAAACTCAAATTTTCTGTCAGCCTCTAACAATGCACTTAGTGGTCATGCTATTTTCGAAAAATCTTTGACAAAGCATTTGTAGAATCCAGCGTGCCCCAAGAAGCTTCGTACAGCCTTCATGCTTGTTGGAGGTGGAAGTTTTTCAATTGCTTCGATTTTTGCTTTGCCTACCTTCAACCCATCCCGGGAAACCTTGTGTCCTAACACTATGCCCTCCTTTACCATGAAATGGCATTTTTTCCAATTAAGCACCAGATTCGTCTCTTCGCATCTCTTCAGTATCTTCTCCAAGTTGTCTAGACAAACATCATAAGTGTTCCCATAAACAAAGAAGTCGTTCATAAAGATTTCAACAGAGTCTTCGAGATAATCTGAAAAGATGGCCATCATGCACCTTTGGAATGTGCTTGGCACATTGTAGAGGCCAAACAGCATGCGGCGAAAAGCAAANGAAAAGCAAATATCCCATATGGGCAGGTGAATGTGGTCTTGTCTTGGTCTTCTAGAGCTATCATAATTTGGTTGTACCCGACATAACCATCCAGGAAGCAGTAAAAATCATTTCCAACTAGACGGTCTACCATTTGATCGATGAATGATAGAGGGAAATGATCTTTCTTTGTGGCCGCATTCAACTTGCGGTAGTCCATGTAAATGTGCCACTCAGTGATGGTCCTTTATGGTATTAATTCATTGTTTTCATTCGGGACTACCGTCATGCCACCCTTTTTCGGCACACACTACACGGGGCTGACTCACATGCTATCTGCTATAGGATAGATAATCCCCGCATCTATCCATTTAATGATCTCCTTCTTTATGACCTCTTTCATCGCAGGGTTGAGTCTGCATTGATGTTCAATTGTTGCTTTGTGGTCCTCTTCAAGATGAATGCAATGCATACAGTACGCAAGACTAAATCCTCTAATGTCGGCGAGCGTCCAGCCAATCGCTCGCACATGCTCTCTTAGAATGCTCATCAACGCATTCTTCTAGTCTTCGTTGAGCGCATAGGACATGATAACTGGCAGTTTCTCATTCTGCCCAAAAAATGCGTACTTTAAATGGGTTAGTAGGGTCTTTAATTCAAGTGTTGGTAATTCTACTAGGGAAGGTTGCGTTGTTTTTCTTTCTTCTTTTTCTGTTGGCTCTTCTTCTTGGTTTGCGATCATCTCCTCTTCCTTGCTTGTTTTTGTTATGATCGCATTACAAGCAGCAACGGATGCGCTGGCATCCTTTTCTTCATTCTCTTCATCAAACTTTTCTTCCTCAATCACATTGTGGTGATCATCTGAGTCATGTAGGTCTTCTTCATCTGGAAACTTCATGGCACGAATAATGTTAAACTTGAGCTTCTGTCTATTGATACAAAGTGATTTCCCTTTTATGCACATCAATCTGAGCACAACCCATTGATAGAAAAGGTCGCCCTAGAATGATGGGCACATCTTTATCGACCTCTAGTCCAAAATGATGAAGTCGGCTAGTAGGATAAATTTTTCAATGGTGATCAGCACATACTTCACCTTTCCCTCTGGATGCACCAGAGATCTATCAGTCAGTTGGAGAGTCACTGTTGTGGGCACAAGTTGCCTCACATTCAGCTGCCTAAAGATTGACGAGGCATCAAATTTATGTTGGCTCCCAGGTCACACAAGGCTTGCCCGATACACAATCCTCCTATGGAGCAAGGAATAATAAAGCTCCAAGGATCACTCATCTTTAGTGGAATGATTGATTTTGAACTTTGCGTTAACGCCACCGTGGAAAATTTACCAGCTCCTTTCTTCTTAGTTACCATATCCTTCAGAAACTTTGCGTAAGCAGGCATCTCCTCAATCGCATCACTTAAAGGAATATTAATATGTAATTGTTTTAACATGGACAGAAAATGTTGGTACTGTACGTTCTTTTTCTTCCTTAGTCTCTATGGAAAAGGAGGTAACTGCACTTTCACGGTTCCCATCTCAGTTGACTTTGAGGTCGGCACAACCTCTGGTTTTACTACTTCTTTTTCTCTTTCTTCTTCTTGCATCACCGTAATCTCAGATTCAGCCGCAATGGACGTTGTCCAACTAAGCTTCTTCTTTTCTCCCTCCACAGTCTTCCCACTTCGTAATGTCACAACCTGGTATTGCTCTTTATCTGATCCCCTCGGGTTGTGTGGGAGTTCTATTGAACTCGGCAAAGCCCCTTGCGGTCTACTTTTTAGCTCACTCGCAATTTGGCCCATCTGTAATTCTAGATTGCGGATGGACGTAGCCTGGCTTTGAAGCATAGTTTCATTTTTCTCTATGTACTGCTTCAATAGGCTCTCCAAGGAAGAGGATTACGGTGGTTGTGAGCTACTTGCTTGATTGTTTGTCTGACCGTTGTTGCATGGGAAGAATCTTGGTGGCCCTTCTTTCTACGCCACAGGTTGGAAATTTTGTTGTTGATTCTTCCAAAAGAAATTGGGGTGGTTTCTCCACCCAGAGTTATAGGTATTCGGGAAGGGATTATTTTTCATAAAGTAAATGGACTGTGGATTTTGCGAGCAATCTTCCATCACATGCCCATCACCGCAAGTCGCACACCTTGCGGTGTTATGATTGATTGCATTGATTTACCCACTTTGCGGTGTTGGGTTGCTGATCGTAATTCCTTGTATTAAGTTCATCATTGCGATCATATGATTTTCTAGTGATGCAATAGCACCATTACTTGCGTCATTGTCTTTGAGTCTCAATCTCTAGTCACTCTCTCTCCAATCTTCATGGCTCTCAAAGATGCGATCCAAGATATTCTTCGCCTCGTCATATGTTTTATCAAGCAGACCACCAACGGCTACCGCATTGGCAGCGGTCTGCGAAGCGGGAATCAAACCATGATAAAAGTTTTCCATTTGAAGGTAGTCTGGCAATCCATTGTGTGTACAATCCCTGAACAACCTTTTAAACCTCGCCCAGGTATCGTTGAGCGATTCGTCCATGTCTTGTTCAAAATTCGTAATTAGTTTCCTTCGACTGGCATTCTCAGTAGGTGGAAAGTATTTCTTCATAAACTTTTCCACGACCTATTCCCAAGAAGTGATCTCTCCCAGCTCGAGAGAAAATGCCCATTTCCTAGCCTGATCACAGAGAGAAAATGGGAACAACGTTAGTTGAACTTCTTCGGTAGAGATGTTTAGAAACACAAAAATATTGCAGATTTCAATAAAACTTCGTAGGTGGGCATGCAGATCCTCGCCATGCCTTCCTCCGAATTGTCCTACAATCTGGATCATCTGCAGCATCACCGATTTCATTACGAATCGGCTCCCGTCGAGGGCAGACCTCGTGATTCCTAGAGAAAAATCATAGAGGTTTGCCGATGCATAGTCCCTAATGTGTCTATTGCAATTGTTAGCCAGAAGGATTGGATTCGTCATGACATTGTTATCATTTGGTGCTTCGTTTTCAGGCTGCTCTGCCATCACTTCTTTACTGACTGTGGTTATTGTTGGCGGTCTCTCAGTCTCCGTCTAAATGTCCTCTCAATCTCTGGGTCGTAATTTTCAAGAGATTGAGAGTCTGCAAAGAAGACAAAAAAATTGCCGTTAGCAAACTATTTTGCCGAAGTCCCCGGGAATGGCGCCAAAAACTTGATGCTTAATTTTATGAAGTGAATTATGGATGATATGCGATGGTGAAATTGCATTGTGCACTCAAGTTTCCTCAGCGGAATCTAAGTGTAAATTCCACTGAGTTTCCTGGTGAGTCCAGGGTCAAACTCAGGGACTTGTGAAAATATGTTGCGTTGGTAATTTTTATGAAAACTTTGCAGTAACGGGATAAATAAATAATTTGTTGGGGTTATTGTTTGCGTTAATGAAAAGTAAAAAAATGCGGTAGAGTTTGAAAAGAGTTGATAAATAGGAAATGCAATGAGTATGTGGTGAACGGGTTGAGAAAAGTTTCGGCTAACACTTCCTAGGATGCGTTCATGCTATACGAACATGCAACATGCATACAACAGTAAACCACCTCTCGGTGCGACTGCCACGGTTTTTAAGGCTAGAACGCATGCGATATATGCGCTAAGCCTATAGAACCTACACATAAGCCTCTATTATTATTTATGCGATGACGAAATGACACACACACAAATAAGACGACCACATAATATCATTCCCATCTCTAGGATGCATGCGATGCAGGTTGAAAAACAAAGCTTATCTCTAAGTCCCTATCTCTTGTTTATGTAGTTCTAATCTTGCTCTCTCGAGTCCAGATTCTAACATAGCTCTCTCGAGTCATTAGGTTTTTTCTTTAGACTCTCTCTCTCGAGTAGCTCTAAGGGGCATTTTGCACAGCATAAAACAAGACAATCGCAAGCAATGAACTTCCTAGGTCATGTTAGCTTAGTTATTCTCAACTCATTCGACTAGTTTAGCTACTCATGCGTGCTAAGAGAGTGAATAGATATATAAATAGAACTTCCATTGTATAAATATAAAGATGAAGTACAAACTAATAATGCAAGTATAGAATAAAGGGTCTGGTAGCAATCTCTTGTTGCCCAAGCTTTTACATTGTTTTTCTACTCGTGTTCAAAAGATAATCTCGCTCTCGCGAGAGTTGGCCCGCTCTCTGCTTCTTCGCCTCAAGGTTCTCTCTTGAGTTGCCCTGAGCGATCTCCATCACCACTCTTCTCTTGCTCCGCCTTAAAATGAAAAGAAAACTATGCACAAAGACGAGTTGAGCTCTTAATTCGTAAACTCGTGAACTGATTAATTGATCAACCCCTTTTCTGAAGGTTTCCCTTGGTATTTGTACAGATGGGACTGCTTTAATTCCTGACTGATACGCTGAATATTTGTCACCGAAAATCTGAATGTACTTGTGATCATTATCGGCTGTCAACTTAATTCGGATTCGACTGTCATCAGCTTTTTGTCCCATCGCGATTAATTAGCCTTTCACCCAGATGCGTCCACCTTGTTGCCCTGACCAAGTTATGGCAATCCTTCTCGAGCAAATGTTTGCAAGCGCAATCATCGCAAAGCCTTGCGGTCAAGTTGCACTCGACCGATGATTTCCTATGATCGCAATTTCCGCCTTGCGTTGTCGAATATTCTGCACAAAAATACAAACATCAACTGTTCTAATGCGATGAACACATGCGACCGCAATATTATGAAATTGATGCTTAATGGACGCAATTTAACATGTCCCCTCAACGCAAGCCAACATTGTTTAAGAACTTAGCACTATGATAACGTGCATTTCTGCCCATTATCACACCCCCAAATTTAAACAATGCTTATCCTCAAGCATAAGCTGGGGATTTTCTTTAGCAAGTCAACCGCAATGTTCTTTTCCTAGATTTCTCAAGGATGCTTCATTCAATTCCTATATACCAAAGTTTCCTTAGATCGTGTTCAAGTTTTCTCTCAAAATATTTCGAAGACCTAAGGACCACAAGCTTAACCTTCAAAAAGCTTAACCCCAGAATCAGCCCTTAAGGGAGCAATCTATCTACTTATCCCTGCTTCGAGAAAGGAGTGAATTCCATCTTGTGGATTGAGTTCCTAGCTCCCAGCTTAGACAAGTCCCCAAAAAGGTAGGCATATTAAGTTGGCAACCTGACCACTATCACCCATACTAATCAAAGAACCGCCCTCAAAGGCAGGAGTTCACAAAATACTTAGGATTGAGGTCGCTGGTCATTTAGGTGAGATGCAAGTCTCTAGTATCAACAGCGTTATATACAGAGTCTAGTCATCTCGTGGTCCAGGTCTTATACAAACTCTTTGTATAGAACACCCCCGCTCCACGATCTCCGCACGAATGGTTAGGATCTACCATCTATAGTAGTTAACAACCTTGCAAACCTTTACAAAGTGGGTCGTATCCGTAGTGTCACCAAGATCAGGTATCCTAACTTAATTCTTATACTACAGACCGACTTAAGGCATGATCCATTTGTATATCACATATACATGTTCAAGTTCACATAAGATAACCTAGGAGCTTTGTTTATTGAATATGAGTAAATGCGGAGTTAAATAACACTTATATTATTCATTGAACAATGTGTATCTTTACAAAACAACGAGACTCCGGGAGAAGTAGGACACCAATCCCAACATAAACACCATACATCACATGTATAATAAACAAATTGTTGATGAACCGGATAAAATTGCCTCAAATCCACAAAAATAAAGCTAAATTATTGTAAAACAAGGAGTCCTCAGTTCAAAATAGGTGAATCGGGTCTTGAACCGTTTGGACGAAGCAACACATCTCCAGCCATCGTGTACCAAACTCCCCGCGATCGTCTACACGAAAGATCAAACAATTTGTTCCATCGTTTACCAATGCTTCTAGAGCTAAACGATCGTGTATCTTTTACTAAGAGATGAAGGTATGCAATCGTCTAGCGTGCTCCGCACAACGCCAGCCTTACACGATCGTCTAAACAACTACGATGTGGCAAAGCACCATCGCCTAAACGATCGCTTAGACCATGTGATGGTGTAGGTAGTAACTAAGTGATGAAGCAAGCTAACTACACGATCGTCTAGCACGCGCATTCTTCTAAACGACGAGCATCAAATACTCCCCTTACGATCGTCGACCTCCAGCGTCTACACGATCGGGCAACCAACTCTATGTATAGAGCAAACAATATATCCCATTGTTTAGCATTAGCTAGATGATCGTTTAGTAAATACTACACAATTGTCTACCTTAGGCTACACGAAACGACCAACTGTTGGTCTTCTTCCTCGTTAAGTACCGCATCTCCATGCTTCAAAACTTCATCACGAACGACTCGACTAACTCAGACTCTTTGAATTACAGACTTGATTGCATGTTAATTATGCCAAAATACAGAGGGGCCCTTAAAAATTAACACTTTATAATTGAAGAAAGCTTTAAACAAAGGCCATTAAACCCGTAAACATCCATCAACGCCATCCACAAAAGCATTTAACAATCAAACACAAATGCAGAAAACCCACCAAGACCGTAAATGAAGTTCAAAATAGAAATGCAATTTGGAATATCATAACAACCTGGCTCTGATACCAATTGAAGGAAATCAGACACGAGAATTTCCATGAGCAGCGGAAGGATCTGTCCAAATTTCAATCGTATATGAACTTTACAATTACAATCACAAACGAAAGCATGCAGTTATGCATAAAATAGAAATTACAGCATGCTTTACTATAGATCAAGGGAAGAATCAACAAACCTTTGTAGAGTCATCTTCAAGCTCCTTAATCACGAACGCTCGATCACAGCAACAAAGCAACACAGCAACACACAAACATTCGTTCAACACGACCGCTACACTGGACGAACACCGCGCACTCGAATTAAGGGATTGCTAAGGTCACGAACACCCTGAACACCACGAACGGCCTCTACAGAACCTCGACAATGTCTAGTTGAGTATGACACCACCAAGAAGGTTACCTTAGTATTCTCAGTGTGAGAATCCAGAGGGTGGGCTCTGTGTGGACTTGGTTTGAGGTAGAAAACCGAAGGAACCAAAATCGTGTAAACGATTGAGCAAGTGGGAGATGGAACAACCTATCGTATAGGTTGATGCCCAATCATATAGGAAAAGCTATGCGATCGTCGAGCAAAAGCTAGCGATCATTTAGCTAGTCGTCTAGATAAGTGTCTGTCGTGTAAGAACACTCCACGATCGTTTAGCTAACTTCAAGCTGTCGCTTAGTAAATCTTATTTACTTGACAACTTCTCCGTGAGAATTTTCTGAGAATGGAAATCTCAAAAACACATATTCTTTCCTTACTTCTTACTAAAACTAGGAAAACATTTTTTCTTTTATCTCACAGTTACCATGAAATCACCAATAACCTCTCACTCATTTGGTTATTAGAGAAAAAGAGATAATTATCCAATTATTAATATTATTATAAATATAAATGATAACTAACTTACCATAATATATTTATAACCTATAGTTTTAATATTTCATCTCATGAAACATATAAACCATAGCTTCTTTTCTATTCCATGGCACTTAATGTAAATCTCATTTACATTAATTCTCCACATGATGTATCTCATACATCATATTGATTATATCATATATAATCGAATTATCTCTTATCAATTTGAACATTTCAAATCAACACCAAAACTGATCCTTAACTTGAATCCATTGAGCTATCAAGGGGACCTTATGGACTTGTAGCTCGAAACTCCAACGGTACGTGAATAATTGACTAAACTCTTTAGTCACGAGATCCACCATCCGTTTACTGTCAGGCAATCCACTAAAGACCGACAGTTGAACTCTCCTTACCACAGATATATTATGAGTTCATCTTAACCAATCAACAGTGCGACAACCCTTCACAGATCGCTTATAAGTACAGCTCGACCAATAACCGTTATGCCCTTGTAGTTACATCTAACTCCTTAAGTATCACTGAATCCTCTAATGAACATAAGTCATAGTCTTACTATGACTGAGTCCTCTCTTCCAAAGAGAAGTTGTGGCTATTATGTTCAAGCCCCAGAATCAGTCCTTAGGGGAGCAAACTATTTACTTACCCCTGCTTCGGGGAAGGAGTGAATTCCATATTGTGTAAGTGAGCTTCCAGCTCCCAGATCCAACAAGTCCCTAAAAAGATAGGCATGTTGAGTTGGCAATCTGGCCATTCTCACCCATACTAATCAAAGAACCGCCCTCAAAGGCAGAAGTTCTCAAAACACTCAGGATTGAGATCGTGTCATCTATGGTCGTTTAGGTGAGATGTAAGTCTCCAATATCAACGGCATTATATATAGAGTCGAGTCATCTCGTGGTCCGGTCTTATACAAACTCTTTATATAGGACACTTCTGCTCGCATGTCTCCACATGAATGGTTAGGATCTACCATTTATAGTAGTTTACAACACATGCAAACCTCTACAAAGTGGGTCATATCCGTAATGTCACCAGGATCAGGTATCCCACCTTAATCCTTATACCACAGACCTATTTAGGTTATAACTTAAGACATGAATCCACTTGTATATCTCATATACATGCTTAAGTTTACATAAGATAACTATGGAGCTTTGTTTTTTTGGATATGAGTAAATGCCAGAATGAAATAACAATTATTTTATTCATAAAACAATGTGTATCATTACAAACAACGAGACTCCGGAAGAATTAGGACACGAATCCCAACAATTAATCTCTTATAAAATCTATAGTGTTTAATATAAATCAATTCATATTAAATTTTAACCTAAAGTTTTTATATGAATCAAATTCATATAAATTTATATTTGAATCATATTAAAATATTTATTTCCTCTCAAATATATTATAATGTATCAAATATATTATACTAATTATTGTTGGGATGGATGCCTTAAATCTCGTAGTGTCATGTAGTTTGTAAACACGTGTATGAACAAACATTTGTGATGCAATAATATAAGATATTTTCTTCACTATTTTCTATGAAATATGAGATAATTTTAGTTTCATTAACCACAAACCAATAAACTAAGATCCCTGGTTCTTGTTGTAACTTTAACATGTATATAGAGACATACAAGTGGATCATACCTTAAGTGATAACCTAAATGGTCTGTAGTATATAGATAAAGAAGGGAAATCTTATCTCGGTAACACTACAAATATGACCCGCTTTATAGATGTTACAATTGTTGTAAAGTGCTACAGATGGTCTGATCCTGATCATTCATGTAGAGACATGCGAGCGGGAGTATCCTATACAAAGAAGTTTGGTATAAGACCGGACCACAAAATTTTTAGTCTCGTTATATAACGTCGTTCATGACAGAGACTTTTATTTCACTAGGATGACCATAGGTAAGATGACCTTAATCCTGAATAAGTTGGGAACTTCTGCCTATGAGGGCGGTCCTTTGATTTTCATGGGTGCGAGTGGCCAGATCGCCAATTCAAACCTACCACTTTGGGGATTCGTCTGATTGGAAAGCTTAAGGAGTTAGATGTAAGTATCGGGGCAAAACGATAAATTGGCAGAACTTTACTGACGAACGATCTATAAAGGGTTATCATACTGTTGATTGGTTATATCCAATGGACAAAGAAATATATTTATAGTGCGAAGAGAGTACAATTGTCGGTCTTTAGTGTAGTGCCCGACAGTTAACGGATGGTGGATATCGTGATTAAAGAGTTTAGTCAGTTATTCATGTATCGTTGGAGCTTCAAATTACAGGTCCATAAAGTCCCCTTGGTAGCTCAATGGATTCAAGTTGAGAATCTGTTTTTGGTTAGTTTGAAATGTTCAAATTAATAAGTGGGAATTTGATTATATATTATATAATTAAATTATCAATTATATGTGATATAATTGATTTGATGTATTAGATACATTAATTAGAGGAATTAATATAAATATGATTTATATTAAATAAAAGAGAAAAGAACTATGGTTTATATATTACATATGATGTGATATTAAAACTATAGGTTATAAATATAATATGATAAATTAGTTATTGTATTTATTTATAATAAAAAAAAAATTATTAGATAATTGTTGGTTGGTTTCTCCTTTAACAGTAAATGAAATGGGAAGTTATTTATCAGTTTTAATAACTAAAGAATAAAAAATGAAAAAAAAATTCATTTTTTATAATTCGAATCGTGCATCATAATCGATCAAATGAAAAGAGAGAGCTATACGACAGCCCTTTTGAGAGAGTAAATGACAAGTGAGTTTGCTAGACGATTGCTCCTCGTTACTAGACGATTGAGTACCCAGTGTCTATACGATAGACATAAGCCTTTCTCCCACCTACTCGATCGTTTGACTCGATCGTATACTTCCTCCTTCCCTCTACCAAATTCACACAGAGCCCACACCTCCTAGATTCTCACTCCGAGAATACCAAGATAATCGAGTGGTAGTGTCGAGTGTTGTCGTTCGAGGATCAGACTGTTCGTGATTACATTGGGTGTTCGTTGCGTTCGTGGTTGAGTCTTTGCTAGGACGCCTGACCAGTGTAGATCGAGGGAACACGAGGAAAAGTTCTTCAAAGATATGTCACATGATCTTAGTTGTTTTTAAGAAGAAAGCATACTATAATTTTCTCTATAATGCATAACTGTTCTTATATATTTGTGAATGCGTTTATTCTTTCACAATGGGTTTGGAACGATCTTGCTTCCGCTCAATGGTTCTCTTATATAATAGTTCCTTCAATTATATCACATTTATTTAATTTAAATTAATTATATCATATATAATTAATTCCCTCAATTAATTTGAATAATTCAAATTAACCCAAAAATAGTTTGATTCTCAGTTATCCCAGTTGAGCTACCAGGGGATCTTGTGGACCTATATATTAAAGCTCCAATAGTACTTGAATAATTAATTAAACCCTTTTAATTAAAATTTTCAACTTCCATTAACTGTCGGTCATTCCATAAAGTCCGATAATTGCACACTTTGCCCTGTAGATATATTTCTGTATCCATTGGATTTAACCAACAATAGTGACTTTTCATAAATTGCTTGTAAGTACAATGGACCAAAATTACCGTGTTGCCTCTATAGTTACATCTAACTCCTTAGGTACCATTGATCCCTCTAATGAACAATAAGTTATAGTCTAACTATAATCAAATCCCTCTCGAGCCAAGAGAGGGTGTGGTGTCACATCGTTCAAGCCTCAGAATCAGCTCTTAAGAGAGCAATTTATCTATTTACCCAAACAGTAGGGAAGAAGTGGATTCCCAGCTCCCCAATCAGACGAATCCTCAAATGGTTCGCATATTGAGTCGGTGTATTGGCTGCTCTCACCCATGCAAATCAAATGATCACCTTCATAGGTAGGAGTTCACAACTCACTAAGAATTCAGGTCATGTCACTTATGGTCATCCTAGTGAAATGTAAGTCTCTACTATTAACGATGTTATATAATGAGACTATTTATTTTGTGGTCCGGTCTTATACAAACCATTTTTGTATAGAACACCCTCGCTCATATGTCTCTACATGAATGATAAGGATCGGATCATTTGTAGAACTTTACAACAATTGTAACATTTACAAAGCGGGTCATATTTGTAGTGTCACCTGGATAAGGTATCCAACCTTATCCATCTACTATAGACCATTTAGATTATCACTAAAACACGATTCACATACATGTTTAAGCTATAGAAGATAACCTTGGATGTTTGTTTATTTGTTTTGTGGGTTAACGTTACTAAATGTCAAATAAAATACCTAAGATTTTATTAAATAAATAAACTATTTGTACAATATAATTTCAAACTATTGGACTCACGAGATTTATGGCATCAACCCCAACAAACAGAAGTTCATAATACACTCAGCATTAAGACTAAGTAGCTTAGGTCATCCTATTAAAATAGAAACTTAACTAGTCAACGGAGTTACATCTAGTGGTTACTATTTTCACAGTTTGGTCTTATGCAGACTCATTGCATAGGATGCCCCCACTCACATGTCACTTAAACGAACGTGTTGGTGTTGGAATTAGCATGCAATTAGCGGAAGCAAATAAAATCATTAAAAGCTCTAATTCAACATTTTTAGTAACTAAGAAAGCATGTTCATAGAATAAAAAGGAGGGTTTCTGATATACCTTTGTAGAACTCATTCAATCCACGAACTCAACTTGATTCTTCACTCTAAAAGCTTGTAGAAAACCACTAGATCTTCTCTATTATTCTTCTAGGACCTTAGATTGAATTATGGGATTCAAAATGAGCTTGAATTCAAGGAATTTGGAGAAGAAAATTGGTGGTTTTTAGCTAGAGAGAGATGACCGTTTTCTTCGACAACTCCACTTCTGAAAAGCCAAAATGCATGACTTCCATCTTAGTTAAAATATTCAGCTTTTATTAATTCCCTTCATGAAATCCAATTGCACAATAAATTGACATCACATACTTGAAAAAATTGGTGGATTTTGAGGGGATTGTGCTAAAATTTGAAAACCCACTAAATGGGTTTTCTAATTTAAAATAGAATTTCAATTTGAAATTCAAATTTCTTTTTATTTTGAAAAATAATTTTCAAAATTAAAAAAATAAAAATATTAATTCTATAATTAAGATCAATTAAAACCTTGTTAATTTTACATATAATTAATTTAATAATTAATTTCATATAAAATTAATTATTAATAATTAATTAAATAATTTAATTAATTATATTAATTTAATATCATATATTAAATTAATTAAACATAAATTCCACAATCATGAATCTTTATTCATGTAATTAATATTTAAATCAAATTTAAATATTATCCAATTCTCCGATTTCGTTTAATTTGATAATTAAACGTGTAATTATATCGTATATAATTACTAATTCTCTTAATTCAAATTTGAACGCTTCAAATTTACTCATCACTCTATTCAAGGTTTAATCCATTTGTAAGCTAGTAGAGGGAGTTAATGGACCTACAGATCATAGACTCCAACGATTCGAGATTAACTGGCTAAACTCTTTAACCTAATTAACCAACATTGTTTAACTACCACGTCACTCCCCTAAAGCCTAGTAGTTTCACTCTCTCATTGTAGATATATTTGTGTCCCCTTGATATAACCATAATTGGTAAGCCAACCCTTCATAGGTTGTTCGTAATAACAGTTGGATCAAAAGTTGTTTTACCCCTGAGATTACATCTTGTTCCTTAGTCCCACTAATCTTCTAATGAACAATTGGTTTGTGATCCAATCACTAAACCGAGTCCCTTGGGGCAATGAGAGAGTAAACCCCTTGTTCAAAACCCGGAGTCAACAGTTAAGGGAACAACCTCTCTATTATCCTTAAAAGCAGGTAAGAGAGAATTCCATCTTGCACCCTATGTCCTCAGCTGTCTACCTGATCTTACCCCTGAAATGAGAGGCTTATTGAGCCGACGCTATTGAGCCAACCCTCACCCATGTAAATCTAAGGATAATCCCGAATAAACAGGAGTTCATAGTTAGCTTAGGATTAAGGTCAAGTTATCTAGGCATCGCTTTGAAATAGTCAGTCTTAAATGATAAACAACATTATAAAGTAAGAGTGACTTATTTCTTGGTTCGATCTTATATAAACTCTTTCATTAGGACGCCCCCACTTGTATGTCTCCATATAAACGAATTAGGATCACGTTTGTAACACTTTACAATAATTGTAACATCTAAAAGTGGACTGCTATCCGTATAATATAGACCTTATCCGTATAATATAGACCATTTTAGCTATTTACTTAAACTTGACCCACTCTTATGTCTCCCCGTAAAGTTCAAGTACTCATGTAATAGCCATAAATCTTAGTTTATTGGATTTAGGATATTTCTAAAACAAATGAGCAATTCAAACATTCAATAACAACTTTATTGAATCAAACTTCAATAACATCCATATTGATTAACTAAATAAGTTTATTGTTTACAAACCACGAGTTTTTTCAAACCTTTCTTCAACATTTTTCTTTTAAAGGTAAGACTCTCTTAGAACTCTCTCAGAACATTTTTCAATAACATCGTAGTTTATTGTTTACCTCATCTTATTTTTCAATAAAATGTATCTTAAAGTAAAAATGTTGAGATTATTTTACGAGAGCCTTACCTTTAAAAGAAAAATGTTGAAGAAAAGTTTGAAAAAAGTCATGGGGGAGTTTTGAGTGATTTTTTTAGAGAGTTCTGAGAGATTTTAAGATGGGGTAAACAATAAACTAAGATGTTATTGAAAAATGTTCTAAGAGAGACTTACCTTTAAAAATCATTCAAAGGTGATCATCGTTGGTGATTTTCATTGAAGTTTATCGTTGGAGGTGGTGGTCGGAGTCTACGAAAGTGGTTATCAAACTTAATCATTAGAGTTTGTTGTTGGAGCTTGAAATTGATCGTTGGAGGTGGTGGTCAGAGCCTACGAAAGTGGTTATCAGACTTGATCATTGGAGTTTGTTGTTGGAGTTTGAAATTCATTTTTGGAGTTGGTAGCGCGAAGGTGGTCATTGGAGTTGTGTCACTGGAGGAGGTTGCAGGAACCCAAAATTAATTGTCGAATTTGGTCGCATGAAAGTTGTCTTTGCCTGGAGTTGGTCGCTGGAGTTTTCATCGGAGGTGGTTGTCGGACACAAGAGTTGTCATCGGAGGTGGTTGTAAAAGAAATAAGGAAAAAAAAAAACTTATAAACAACCCTATTTTTACAAATAATTTTCACACAACTCGATTTTTGCAAATAATTTTCAAATCACCCCCATTTTGAGAGGGTGAAATGTTTGTGCCAAAGGGACAAGAAAGGGTAAAATGGAAAATGGGTGAAACGCAATCAACATTCAGTCTGTCCAATAAACTGAGTCTAATGTCGTTAACAGCTGACCAAACGATTGGCCATCCCTGTGTTGAGTGGCCCTGAAGACTTTATCTTAAGTGATTCAGTCTTCTATGAAGATTATATTTTAAGTCTTTTAGTCTTCCAAGACGACTGAATTGGATAATACAAAATTTCATCCCTATTTTTGCAAATAGGTTCCCCATCTTTTAATTTTTTTCAAATAGTTTTTCAATAAACCCCATTTTTATATTTAATCCATTGATGGGCTGGTTTTACTTTTTTTTAAAAAAAAAAGTTTCGTTATTATTATTATTTTCTGTTTCTTTACAATTTTTTTAATTTGTTAGTTTATTCTTTAATTTTGCTTGTTTTTTTATATTTTTCTTTATTTTATGTTTTATTTAATTTTTTCATTTTAACATGAAAGCATTATATATTTATCTTTATGATTAGTATTATAATTTGATTACTTAATTCATTTTAATTATAGGATTGTTATTGTATCTTGAGCATTTTCTTATTTTTATTTTTTTTTTGTATATTTATTTTTCATTCTCTTTGTGAGTAATTCTATATATTATTGGCGATGGTTAATTGAATTTTTTTTAAAAATTTTAATTCATATCCACTTGTGTATAATGAATTTTTTTAACTATTAACAAAAAGAATGCCCAATATATTGGCAATAATATATTATTAAATATAGGATTGTTAAATGTCCAAGCAATAATGTATATATATATATTTTTTTTTATCTTTAGCATTTTAATTATAGGATTGTTATTGTAATCCAATTTGTGAGTAATTCAAATATTTGGGAGTCCAATTTTCTAAATTCTTGAGATGAGAAGTCGATTCTTTGGGAGTTAAAAAACAATGTCCAATATATTATTAAAGTTTTAATGTACTTGTAGACATTATTGCTTGTTCGTCTATTACTTTAAATATATTATTAAATTGTATATTTTACCAATAAATTTATATAGTAAATTGATGGTTTTTTTAATAGTGTTTCTCTAATATTTTCAATGCTTTTAAATTTATCTTTTGATCTTTAAACTTACTCCTTTTGAGTTTTGTAAAAATAATTTTTAAAATTAATTTTTTTCAAGGATATATTTTCTAAAATTTCCTATGACGAAATCTAGAAGCATTTGAGAGTCCAATCTTCTATATTTTTTAGGTGAGGGTTTATAATTTTTGGGAGTCTGAGCTTTGAACCCAAGAAAATGAATTTAATTAAAAAATATATTTTTAAAAAAAATCTTTTATTAAAAACCAACCCTATGACGGATTTGAGAAATTGTAATATTTCCTCAATTTCTTGAGATGAAGACTTTTTCCTCAATTTTAACATAACCCAATTGATGAATTTTTTTTACTTATTTTATGGGATCATTACTTCAAATGTTGGAGTAATTAGGGGTAAAATAAGACATTGTTTTTTTAAAAAAAATTAAAGAATAATTTCAATTCAAGATTTAAATTTGGCCACCATTTTCTAAACAGGTGTTGGGAGGTGTTAACACATTTCCTACACACAAATGACCCCCGAACTCAACTCTAGTTTTCACATATCATTTTTTTGTTTTTTAAATTAAAATTTGTTTACTTTATTTTGGTGCCCTATCACACCATAAAAAAGATTAGTGGCGACTCATTCTTATTTTCTTTTCAAATTAACACATTTTGAGGATGTTGGTTGCTTTGCATTGTCTCAGGCACGTGGCGACACCCTAAATCTATTCACATTTTACCAAAAAAAAAAAAAAAAGTGCACAACCCAAAGCCCAAAAGACAATGACCCTCTAAACATCTCCACAGTGGTATGATATTATTCATTTTAAGCATAACCCTCATGACTTTGTTTTTAGTTTCATCCCCAAAAGGTCTCATACCAATGGAAATAGTTACCCTTACTTATATATCCATGATCCTCCCTTTATCTAATCAATGTGAGACTTTGGTCACATTCCCAACTGTCATTTTGTTGGGCTTTGGCAAAATATTAGAAGTGCAGTTTGTCCCACGTCGATTAAATTGAAGAATGTGGATAGGCTTCAAGCCTATAAAAGGAGCCCATGTCTCTAGTTTTAAGTTTTTCCAGTTAGAAACACTCAATACTTAGTGTACTAAATCTAATTAAATTCTTTTTGTATTCTCTAGTTTGAGAGTGTGAGAAATGTGTAAGTAGTCAAAAGCTTTGAGAGAGTGCTCTTGTAATTGATATCGGGAAAGAGAATTATTCTGTGCGTGATTGTAGATTCTTGTGTTTCCTATTTTATTGGGTTCCTTTTAATTTCTTTGTTATTTTTCTATTTTTTCCTGTGGTAAAAGTGGGATACTTTTCTCTACAAGAGGTATTAGAACGTCAGGTTCATAGTTTTTTGAATGTCTGAGTATGCTCTGTGATTGCAGCTTTGTCTAAGCTTCCACATCATAAAAAGAATTCTTGAAACAGGTTATGATGTTTTATGAATAGTGTGAATTGTTCACTATTTCCTGATTTTCTAGGAGTGAAGCAGATGTGTGTCAAGTTTTATGAGTCTAATAAAGTTTGATATAGAGAATTTTGATGGAAGATCAACTTCAGCTTGTGGCAAATGCAAGTCAATGATGTATTGATACAATATGAGTTAAATATGTGCAAGTCAAGCAGTAATGGTGGTCCAATGCAGTTTAAGAGCCATTTCAGTAAAGGTTTTAAAAAGAGAATCTTCGAGCAGAAGATAGGTTGTCAGGAATACAAACAATTTGGGCACATGAAAAACAAAGTAGATTCGTCAAAAGCCTCTGGATCGGATGTTGACGTTGTCTTTTTTGTTAAGGGAGACGATGAATTCCTCTGAAGAAGACAGAATTCATCCTTATGGTATGTCTGCTTTACTATGATTGAGGATGTGATGTTAGCGGTTCCACAAGTTTGCACACAGGCGTTGACTTAGCGGTTATGTAAGGTGTGTGGTAGAAGTTGTGTTAATGACTGAAGGATTTCCAAGTGAGCCAAGTAGATAGAAGTTATACCATAAATATCAACAAAGTTTATCGACATGTGACGAAAAAGGAAAATTTTAGGAGGTGATATTCCAAGTGGTCTACTTTTTATGGTGGAGTAGGTTATAATTCTATGAGTTGAGAATTATGATTGTCAGTGAAGACAATGATGTAACAGAAGTTGTGGATTCATCAAATATTTTTCCAAAGTAGAATTTGTTGGGTTTTGGCAAAATATTAGAAGTGCAGTTTGTCCCACATCGACTAAATTAAAGGATGGGGATGGGCTCCAAGCCTATAATAGAAGCCTATATCTCAAGTTTTAAGTTGTTTCAATTAGAAACACTTTAAGCTTAGTGTGCTAATTCTAATTAAATTTCATTTGTATTCTCTAGTTTAATAATGGGAAAAAAGTATGAGTAGTCAAAAGCTTTGAAATAGTGCTCTTATAATTGGGATCGGGAGAGAGAAAAGTTCTATGTGATTGTAACAATTTTTTACATAGTGGATTTCTTTCTGGTGGGTCGTGGTTTTTCTCTAAATTAGGATTCTTTTAATTTATCTGTTATTTTTCTGTGGTGGAAGTGGGAGGTTTTTCTCAACATGTCAGAATAAGAGGAAAACATGATTGGATTGCCTTAGAAAAATGAATTGGATTGCCTTAGAAAAATGAATGGAGATATCTACGGGAGATAGTGAGGACATTGGAAGTGCTTCTTAATAGAGTTTCTAGAGCAAGATCATGGGCTCCTAGAGGGCTAAGACAAGGGGATCCTCTCTCCCTATCTCTATTCTTTTTGTGCCTAGTTCTCTATGCATCTTGACAAGTAGGTTGCTAACTTTCTCATGGATAGCCAATCAAATTAAAATTATCCTATTTTATCTCTTCTTTGTTGATGATAGTATTTTTTTTCTCGAAGAAATGATACAGGAGTGTCTTGTTGTCAAGAAAGTTATGCAAGATTCCGATAAGGTATCAGGGCAATGCATAAAAAGGAACAAATCAACGTTCATAGCCAGTAAAAATGTTAGTCGAAACAAACTTCAAGAGATTAGCACTTGTCTGAGAATTAATTAAGTGGATTCTTTTGGGCTTCCATCCCACAATAGTCGAAAACAAGGGTCAATATTTAAGTGAAGTCAAGAATAAGGTGTGGTAGACTTTCTAGAATTGGAAAAGTAAAATGTTCTCGATAGGAGGGAAAGAAGTGTTGTTGTGGTCCAAGTCATTCCTCGTTACTATATGAGTTGTTTTGGGTTTCTAAAGAGCTTTTTTTTTTTTTTTTTTTTTCTGTTTTATTTTTTTTGTTGTTGTAAAGAGCTGACTATATTATGTAGTTGATTTTGGTGGGATACATTAGAAATACTTAATAATAAAAGAATTATATATATAATATATATATATATATATATATATATATATATATATTTATATATTAGAAAGGAAAGGTTATTCTTCCTTTTCTGCCTATATTTTGATTTAATTCGATTCCAAAGCAAGAAAAACTTAGGTGACGTTTGGGTTGTATATATATTATATGATAGTTGATATTTCTTTTTCCAATAATTACCTTAATAGGTGGTTTTAGACAGTT
This sequence comes from Benincasa hispida, assembly GCF_009727055.1. Lineage (NCBI taxonomy): Eukaryota > Viridiplantae > Streptophyta > Magnoliopsida > Cucurbitales > Cucurbitaceae > Benincasa > Benincasa hispida. The sequence goes on along the minus strand of NC_052360.1, from coordinate 57,518,609 downwards.
CTATGGCTAACTATTAGATTAAAAGAAATATGATTTCAAAATTCTCAATACGAAAAAACAAATAAGTTATCAAATAACTTTCGAGAGACTAAACGATCGCGTCGAGTTTTACTATACGATAGTACTCGTTTACTACATGATCGAGTATTGAGTCTATACGATAGACTTCCATTTGCTATACGATCTTTCTATTCAATACTCGATCGTTTCCTCTATTCCTCTTTCCCCCTATCCAAAATCATACAGAGCCCACAACTTCTAGATTCTCATACTGAGAATACCAAGGTAATCTTATGGTGGTATCTTGTTCTGTTCGAGGATCGAGTTTTACTCGTTGCTGGTGTTCGATGGTGATCGTTTCATTCAAGTTCTTGTTTGATGTGTTGCTGAATGATCGAGGGAAATACGTGAAGAAAGAGTTCTTCAAAAGTATTGCACTTAATCCCTTGTATTTATTTGAGAAGCATGCTGTAATTTATTTTTAATGCATAATCGTTTATGTATGATTGTAAATATTTATGTTCTTTCACAATGGAGTTTGGAACGATCCGCTTCCGCTCACAGGTCCTCTAGTTTTAGAGTTTCTTCAGTATATACATGAAATCTTTTGTGAATGTAGAAAGAAAATACTAATACTTTTTTTTTAAAAAAAAAAAAAGTGCAACATAAACCTACAATTTTCTTTATTATTTGAGGAATTGAGGTATATAGCAGGATTTTAAGTTTTATTGAAAAATGGGTAAACTAAAATTTGATAAGAATTCTAGAAAATTGTTGTGGAGCATATGACTTAGGTCTTTAGTATTCCAAAAATGCCCTACAACGTAAACAAAACTTTTTTTTTTATTAAATCTTTAAAATTTTTCATATTCACTAAAAACAAAATCTTACACCCAAGATGAAATTCAAATACATATTCTTTTTATAATAATAAACAAAATCTTTACGTATCTTAAATTGTCACACCCCTCCTAAACGATCCTCTTAACTTGGGAAGAGATATGAAGACAGTAAATATCAACCCTTTTGTGACATCTACTATTGAGTTGTTCCTGTTTTTTTGTTATAACTTCTCTCCTACATTATTAACCATACAACTTATCCTATTTCAACATTAACAAGTCTCTTTATACAAATATAGCTAGTAAACCATTCCACTTTAAGTATTGATATACATTCATTCTAAAACAATCCATCTCTCCAACTAAAAATTTAGGTTTACATGTCCAACCATTTAATTAAATACATACATAAATCTTAAGAGACTTAAACTACGTGAAGCGACAAATTCAGTGGCAAACTCTGACTTAAAGAGGCACCCGGAACTCTGTCGCTACCTGAAGGGAAGGGGGAAACAAAAAGAAAATAATAAGTTAGGAAGCCCAGTTAGTGGTATATTAATATAAACATAAGATTTTTTTTTTGGAAACATTTATAGAAATCATTTAAATCAATCTCAAACTAATAGCAATATATTAAAACATTCAATAAAGATCCAAACCTTAATAATCATCAAAGAAACCTTAAAAACATATCAAATCAGCCAATAATCCTTAAGACTTATAAAACTTGTAAATGACATGATCATAGTTCTTTTAAAAATGTCCAGAACTGAAACTCACCTAAGTGGCTAGGAAACCACACATAATAACTGTTAAGTGATCATACTAAACTCGTACCCATGACCCTATGGTATAGATATACTCGGCGTCAAGATTTCTCGTCTTATGTGCACATTTATACATTTCCCGCCATATGTCATGAGGCATGCTAACATTCCTAGGTACATAATCCAATGATTTGAAATCCATTTCCCATAAATCATTATAATCTAGAAGAAAACAATTCATCTCAAATCCTCCATCAAATTCATTATTTACACTCTTGCTCATAAATTCTAGCTGAAACATAATTTTTATTCAAATAGATCAACATTTCAGAAATCACATATAAAACAGAGAATCACATTGAAACACTATTCAATAAAAGAGATCATGCTAGAGTTTCAATCACAAATTATACCTACTATAGTACCATATGTATATATATTATAAATAAATAAAAAACTTGCAAATAAGCCATTCATAGTTTTAAACCAGCTCTTCTTGGACCATTAACTTCCCAAGTTCAGTTTGACCAACACCAAATAGGTCAAATTGTGTAATTGGCATCCAATGGAGTTAAATGCACACCGTAGGTAGCAATGGGCATGCGGACAAGGCAGCATTCGGTAGTTGGCGTGTACTGGTGGCAACAAGGAACGCACAGGCAGGTGTTTGGCAATGTGGGCGCTCTCTGGATGTACAGGATGCATGAATACAAGGCGCTGGATGCGGCGTGAGCGCTAGGCGTTGATGCTGGACGATGGCAGACACGCGCTAGGGCTATGCTTTGAACGCTGCGAGACGCACGCTGTCATTGGATACAAGGCGCACTAGTGGCAAGGGCATACATTAACATGGCCATGCGTTGGGCTCTAGATGCCCGCGACGTTGAATGCAAAGGATGCGCGGACATGAGAGGCGCGTGCGAGGTGTGCAACTAGCGTTAGTGTTGTGGCGAGCGTGATGCGTGCAACAGTAGGCACGCAACAAGGTGATGGCTGGGTGGTGGGCGTACAGGGCTGGTTCTTCTTTAACCTCTAGCCGACCAGCACTCTGCTTCACCTTTGTTTTCCAGCATCTAGTTTCATTCTAATTCCTTCCATTCTGACCAAATTCAACCCAAATAACTTATATATCACTTTAAACAACCTTTAAAACTTACCTTCCTTCAAATTTGGCCTCACGAAGCCCACCCAACAGCTTCCAATCAACTTCAATCTCCAAAGCTCTCTATTTTCTTTCAAATTTCCAGACAACCCACTGTTTTTCTTCAATTTAGCATCCTTCCCGAATGAACTTTAACATGGTAGACCTTAGAATTCTTCTTCACTCAACCCTCTACAATTTTGTTGAAGAAATTCGATGATTCCATGAACAATTTTTCCTCCTTAACTGGTTCTTTATTAGATATATAGGTTACAGATCACCTCTCCTTGATCAATTAAACTGCTGCCTGCTCCTACATTCCTACCTCACTCCGTGGCTTCAACGTGCATACTTCATTTTCTAGCTATTCCATGAGCTGTCTAACTAGTTGAATTACAACTACTTCGACTAGTTTAAAACTTCCCCCAATTTTTTCTTTTTGTGTTCACTCACGGCAACACTATATATAAATATACTAATTCAAGAGTTTTACTTACCTATTTATATATACCTTATTTCTTAATTAATTTTTCTCTCATAATTTTCTTTTTTATATAAAACCATGATCTGGTACCAATGGGATGAACGGTGAAGTTTCATTGCAGAAGCGGGATCGTTCCCATTTTTTAATTTTACATTGAACCAAATTTACAGAACCAAAGATTATGCAAAACACAAAAATTTTACAACATGCAAAATAAAATAGGAGAGAAAATATTTAGGAAAATCTTACCTTGAAGAACAATTTCTTCGTGTGATTTCTCTTCTCCGAATTGATCACAAACACGATAGTGAGGACACCACCGCAATTGTTTCTCTGTATTCTCTTTTAGATAGAAAATTCTCAGGAGGTGTGGGCTCTATGTTTTGGAGGAGGGGGAGTAGATTTAGAGAGGACAAGTGTCTAGGAAAAATTATAGAGAGATCTCATGATGGATATTCTGTGAAGAAGAATGAGAGCCTAAAAAACTGAACCACTACACCATGATCTAATGAGAGAATTAAGGGGAGAGAAGTTATTTCCCTCTCTTTAATTTTAAAATATATATATATATATATTAAGTTATAATATATAACTTATAGTTTTTATATTGTATCAAATACAATATATCCTATAATTTTAATTCTCTCAATCATTTATGGTATTTAATATAATCACATTTATACAAAATTTAATTATATTAATCTTATCCATATAATTAATATTTGAATCATATTCAAATTTAATTCCTCTAAATAAACTCTATATTGTAATGATCAAATACATTATATTAATTATATCATATAATTAATTTAAATTAATTATATCACATATAATTAATTCTCTCAATTAATTTAAACAATTTAAATTAATCCAAAATTAATTCTCAATAATCCGAGCTAGAGAGGGGACTTTATGGACCTGTGGATTGAAGCTTGTACTTGAATAATTAGTTAAACTCATTTAATTAAATTATTCAACATCCATTAACTGTCGGTCACTCCACTAAAGACCGACGATTGCACTCTTCGCACTACAGATATATTTCAGTGTCCATTGGATATAACCAGTCTACAGTGACCCTTCACAAATTGTTCGTAAGTACAACTGAGCCATAAAATTATTGTTTTGCCCTTGTAGTTACATCTAACTCCTTAAGTACTACTCATCCCTCTAATGTACAATACGTCAAAGTCCAACTATGACTAAACCTTTCTCATGCCAAGAGATGGTGTGGCACCACATTGTTCAAGCCTCGGAATCAGTCTTTAATAGAACAATTTATCTACTTACCCCGACGTTAGGGAAAAAGTGAATTCTGTCTTGTCTAACTGTGTTCCTAGCTCCTCAATCAGACGAATACCCAAAATAGTAGCCTTATTGAATATGCGATCTAGCCACTCTCACCCATACAAATCAAAGGACTTCCTTCATAAGTAGGAGTTCGCAACTCACTCAGGATTCAAGTCATGTCACCGATGGTCATCCTGGTAAAATGTAAGTCTCTATTATTAACGGTGTTATATAATGAGACTAGTCATTTCATGGTCCAGTCTTATACAAACACCTTTGTATAGAATATCCCCGCTCATATGTCTCCATATGAATGATTAGGATGAAATCATTTGTAGCACTTTACAGCAATTATAACATCTACAAAATAGGTCGTTTTGTAGTGTCACCAGGATAAGGTATCCAGCCTTATCCATCTACTACAAACCATTTAGGTTGTCACTTAAACATGATCCATCTGTATGTCTCTATATACATGCTTAAGCTACAGAAGATAACATTGGATGTTAGTTTATTGCTTTATGGGTAAATGCTACTAAATGTCGAATAAAACATCTCATATTTTATTAAAATAATAAATTGTTTGTACATTACAATTACAAACTACAGGACTCACGATATTTAGTGCATCAACCCCAACAGAGGAACTGCGACAAAAACATAATTTAGGATACACCAAATTAACATCAGGAAGTATGGAGTAGATAGAAGTGGGAAGAACAATTTGGATAGGTAATATTTAATTGAATTTAAGATGAAAAGATGAAAGTTCAAGGATTGAAGGTGATTTGGTAGACAATTCAACTTCCTATATTTTCAAAAAATAATCAATATAGTGTTTATTATAGTTCGATTTTTTTTTTTTTTTTTTTTTTTGAACATTCAAAGAACTATGTGTACTTTTCCATTCTACATAGTTATAAAGTTGTAGTCTATCACATAACAAATATAGAGTATTTGTATTGTCCTACTTTATGGTGGGGTTGTAATGATTTAGTTTATAGATGTCAAATACATAGTAATTACATTTGTGTACTCCATGCTTTAGATGGTAGGGAAACGATTTTATTTAAGGAGTTACTAGAGTAGATTACACACAGAGATAATTACAGAGTAATTATTCCTATACTAATTTCTCTGGTAATATTTGATGGTAATTTTTTTCCATCTAATTCAACGATGTGCCTTGGAAATGGTGTAGGGCATTTTCCATTAGTTTTTATTAAATGGTAAACCAAGTCTTCATTAAATTTCTCTGGTAATATGTGATGGTAGTTGTTATTAGTTTTCGCGGTTAGTGACTAAGTATTTTGTATTTTTTAATCTAAATTTCAAGTCGATTAAAAATCAAGCATTTTCATTAAATTCCAAAATGAAATGAGGTGTGCTTAGCTATTCTCTTGATATACTGCATTTTTGGGGCTTAGACTCAAGGACTAATAGTTAGTTATTTTGAATACAATGTATAGTATATGTTGATGTTATGAAATGAGGTGCAAATACAATGTATCTTTGTTATGGTTGATTTGTCGAAATTGGTTGTCCGATTTCAATATACAAATTTTAGTTATTTTTTTAGTATAGAACTAATAGCTATTTTGAGAGTAAAATATTTGTGTTTCGTTAGTTTTTCTTATTCTTAAAAGTAATTTTATATTCCATATTTGAAAATATTATGTTTGTAATAGTTAACATAGATTTTTCTATATAATTATGTGGGACTATATTTAATTGAATCTTGATTGTTAGGATTAAAGATTTTTTGAATTAGTAAAAAACGGTAAGATTTAAAAAGATTCTATTTTTTAAATGGTAGAGAAATCTTAGTTATTATGATTTGAATTTCAGATTTTTTGAATTAAGGGATATTTTGGTCAATTTTTTATTCAAAATTAATAATTCTAAAAATCATTTTGCCATTTTTTCTAATTTCAAAACTTATTTGTTATTTTTCAAAATGAAATGTTTTTTTAAGAGTTTAATCTCAATGGTCTACTTTTTCTTAAAACAGATTTTAAAACAACATGTAACGATCCATACACTATAAATACATAGTTGTTTCTCTATTCTAGATAGATGAAAAATTAAAGAAAATCCGGTAAAAAAAAAAAAGACTTCGTCTTCTTCATTGATTACATGCCTTCCAATTTTACTTGCAAAATCATATGGAATAGAAAGAGGGTTAAAGATAGTTGAGAGAAAGTTCAGATCTCGTTTGGGGGGGGGGGAATTTTACCAAAATATTTTTGCTTTGATGTTTCAACCTAATCAACTGAAAAATCAGAATAAGACTAAGCACGTGTCCTCCATTCAACTCATCAACGTGGTCATCTTTTTACCCTTCATTCTACTTAACATACTCTATCAATTAGATTAGGCTTCACAAGTATTTTTGGGCTTGCAATTTGGATTAAAGGCTCAACAAAGTAATTCTTGGAGAATCAAGATTTAAGTTTCAGTTCAGCTGTGGCGGTAGTAAGGTTTGAAATGGAGAAATTCGATGAAAAGGGTGGTTTTTGCTTGTGGAAAGCAAAAATCAGAGCCATCCTCGGCCAACGGAAGGCTCACAAGGCCCTTCTTGATCCATCCCCAGCCAACAGATTGTTATCAAATTTAAGAATCTAGGGGAGAAATTGGGTGATGACAATGAAACCTATGTGCTTTTTAACTCCCTACCAAATTCCTACAAAGAAATAAAGAATGATTTGAAGTATGAAAGAGATTCTATAACTGTAGAAGCCATTATCACAACCTTAAGAACAAGGAAACTTGAGCTACAATCTGTGAAAAAGGAGCAACCAAGTGGTGGAGGACTTTTTGTGAAAGGTAATTCTAAGTCTAACCACTCTAAAGGAGGAAAACAAAACCATACTGATGAAAACAAGCTTATACAGAAGATCAAATGTAAACATTGCAAGAAGAAAGATCATCCGATCAAGGATTATTTCATTCTTAAGAGAAAGAATCAAGTACAGAAGAAAGAAGCTAAAGGCAAATAGCTTGAAGCTTCAGTTGTAGAAGGATCCTATATTTCCTCTGATGCACTATCTTTAACACAAGACAAGTCCAATCATGTAAACCCTCTTGGAAAATATGATTGGGTCTTGGACTCCAGATGTACCTACCATATAACCCATATGAGACCTTGGTTCAACACCTACAAGGAAATTGATGGGAAAATGGTCTACATGGGCAACAACCAAACTTGTAAAATTGAAAGGATTGGATCGGTGTCATTGAAATGGAAAGATGAGACTGTGAAACTCTTTAGAAATATCAGACATGTGTCATTCTTAAGAGAAATTTGATCTCCTTGGGAATGCTAGATGCAGATGGGTGTGAATACAGAAGAAAGGGAAGAACTCTTGAAGTCCTTAAATATTCTAAGGTAGTCTAGTTGGAGAGAAGATCAATAACTTATTTGTGGTCAGAGGAATTGAAATGATGACAAGGGCTTATGCAATGACATCTAATGAATTGACAGTGGCTGACATTTGGTATAAAAGATTGTCTCGCATCAATGCTAAGGAGCTGGAGGTTCTATCTAAACAGAGCATTCTACCTAAAGGGATTTAGGATCAACTTACATTTGTGAGCATTGTGTTTTGGGCAAGGCTACAAGACACAGTTTTACTAAGGCACAACATTCAACCAAATCCATCCTAGACTACATACACTCTGATCTTCGAGGACTAGCCCCAACTTCACGTATAAGTGGCTCAAGGTATTTACTTTCCTTTACTAATGACTTTTCAAGAAGAAGTTGGGTTTTCTTCCTCAAATCTAAAGATCAAGTTTTTTATAAATTCAAAGAATGGAAACTCATGAAAGAGAAGAAAACCTCTAAGGAAATTAAATATCTAAGAACTTATAATAGGCTGAAATTTTATCCTGAGGAGTTTAACAAATTTTGTAGAGAGAATGGGATTACTAGAAACAGGACAGTTAAATTTACACCTCAACAGAATAGGGTGGTAGAGAGGCTGAACAGAACAATCATGGAAAGAGTCAGATGTCTACTGTCTGATGTCATTCTTAGTGAGAAATATTGGGCTGAAGTTGTTGCCTATATAGTATATACCTTAAATAGGTTCCCACAACATCCTTAGACTTCCTAACCCCTGAGGAGAAATGGTCCAAGCATCCACCTAACCTAGAAAATCTAAAAGTACTTGGATGTGGTTACATACATCAAAACCAAGGGAAACTTTAGTCTAGGGTTGTCAAGTGCATGTTTGTGGGGTTCATAAATGGTATGAAGGGTTTCAAAATGTGGAACCCTATTGAGAAAAAATTCATAGTCAACAAAGATGTTACATTTAGATAGGAAGAAATGTTTATGTAAAGGGAGAATGTGACTGTTGATTTCCTAAGATCCCTATCACTAGAATTGAGGTAGAGAATCCTAAAAATCCATCCATAGAGGACAATCCTCCAAGAGATTCAGCAGAAGAAGAGTTAACTACATGTGAGAAAGTTGAAAATATTGAAGCTCAGCCTGATTTAAGCCAATACTCACTAGCTAGGGATAGACAAAGAAGGATGATTGTTCTTCTAACTAGGTATACTGAAACCAACTACATGAACCTAGTTTTGAATGCAATTATGGTCCCAAGTGACCAAGAGCCAACTACTTTTGATAAGGTAGTGAGCTGCCTTGATGCAAAAACTGGATTGAAGCTATGTGTGAGGAAATGGAATCATTGAGTGTGAATAACACATGGACCCTATCTTCTCTTCCTAAAAGATGCAAGCCAATAGCACCCAAATGGATCTACAAGCTAAAGGAGGGAACTATTACTAATCAAAAGCCTAGATATAAGGCAAGACTAGTGGCTAAGGGATTTATACAGAGACAAGGCATTGATGACATAGAGATTTTCTCACCAATTACAAAGCATACCTCTATCATACTCCTATTGCCATTGGTTGCTCAGAATAACCTAGGACTAAACCAACTAGATGTCAAGATTGCTTTCCTACATGGACATCTAGATGAGACTAAATATATGGTGCAACCTAAGGGATTTGAAGAAAAAGGGAAAGAGTACCTTTATTGTCTTCTAAACAAGTCTATCTATGGACTTAAACAATCCCCTAGATGCTGGTATAGAAGGTTTAATGACTACATAAAGAGCATTGGGTTCCAAAGGAGTACCTTTGATAATTCAACTTCCTACAAGAACAAGGTATATCTACTCATCTATGTTGATGACATGTTGCTAGAAGGAAGTTCTAAAGAAGATTTAACACATATCAAAGATCTCTTAAAGAGAGAATTTGACATGAAGAATATGGGTCAGTCAAGAAAGATTCTAGGGATTGAATCATAACAGATAGGAAGTCCTCCATTCTAAGTATAAGTCAAGCTAGCTACTGTGATAAGATAGTCAGAAGGTTCAACCTATCTAATGCCAAGCCAGTGACTATCCCTATTGTACATCATTTCAAGCTATCATCAGCAAACTCACCTACAGAAAAAAACATTGAACATCTAAAAGAAATAGAAACAATGTCATATAGTCAAGCAATGGGTAGTCTAAAGTACTTAATGCTCTTAACAAGGCATAGTCTCTTCTTTTGTGCTAGCTTAGTGAGTAGATATATGTCTAACCCTGGAAAAAGATTGGGAGGCTACTAAATGGATACTTAAGTATCTAATTTGGTCTAAGAATGCAAGTTAACCTACTAGAGCAGGCAAGAGATAAAAGTAGAGTTGTATGGCTATGTTGACTCTAATTTTGTAGAAGATTTAGACAAAAGGAGATCCCTATCAAGCTACTTATTCCTATATAGCCCTAATTTTCTAAGATGGAAAACAAATTTACAATCAATTCTAACTCTATCCACATTCCACAACTGAGACAGAATATATGGCACTTGCAAAAGCAACTAAAGAGAGATTGTGGTTAAAGGGCTTGATGGCAGACTTTGTTATATCATAAACAATAGTTAAAATCTACTGTGATAACCAAAGCACTATCCATATTTCCAAAAACCCACAATATACTCAAGGACAAACACATAGACATCAAATATCATTTTGTAAGATATAATAGGACAAGGTGAAATTGTAGTGTTAAAGGTTCATACCACAGAGAATGGTTCTGACATGCTTACCAAGCCTATTTCTAAGCTCAAGCTCCTTAACTATCTTGAGCTAAACGGCTTCAGCTTACCTGAAAAAGGATAGAAAAACATTAGAGATGGAAAGGAGAAGGCTACATACATTGAGATCAAGGTGGAGATTTGAAGAGTTGATCTCAACGGTAAACTTTTTCTTAAAACAAATTCCAAAACAACATATAACAATCCATATATTGTAAATACATAGTTGTTTCACTATTCTAGGTAGATGAAAAAATAATGAAAACTCTGTAAAAGAAAAAGACTCAGCTTCTTGTAGCTCTTAATAAATAAATCAACCCCCCTTCTCGTGGATGTAGACATTTTCTAGTCGAACCACTATATCATCGTGTTCATCTTCTTCTTTTCCTTCTTCTTCATTGATTTCATGCTTCAAAACCTTTAGATTTTACTTGCAAAATCATAGAGAAAAGAAAGAAGGCTAGAGAGAGTTGAGAGAAAGTTCAAATCTCGTTTAGAGAGTGAGTGAGCGGACTTTTACCAAAACATTTCTACTTTGATGGTTTCAACTTAATCAAATGAAAAATCGGAATAAGCCCAAACATATGTCCTCTATTCAGCTCATCAATGTGGTCATCTCTTTACCTTCCATTCTAGCTAACATACTCAATCAATTGGATCAGGCTTCTCAAGTATTTTTGAGCTTCCAATTCGAATTAAAGGCTCAACAGTTTCATTTTGCTATTTCTCTCGCCAGCTGATGCGTGGAAAATGGAGTGAATAAATATACGTTCGTTCTCCATGCATCATTGGTCATGCGTTGGACTAAGGGATATGCAATATGCGTCTAAGAATCTATGCGATGACCATGCATTCCTACCACAAGTTTTCTTGCTCTCTCGCCAAGTATAACGAGATCGCAAGTTTCTCGGACTAATCCAAGGTCGAACTTAGCGACCTGTAGCTAAATGTTGCGAAGTGATGTGTTTGCGGTGAAGAATAAAAGAATAATGAAGTTTAAGGGCTATGCGCTACTCCTACTCCTAACTAAACAGATTAAGCAATGGAAGTATGATTATGTGAGTTGGTAGAGACAAGGCAACTGTTAACGCGTAATAAGGTGCATGGGAAAATAGAAAAAATGATGGAAGGGATGACTTCACCGCATCAATAAGCTTGATCGCAAGGGTAACCCCAGCCAGCACAAGTTATGTGATCATGTTATATACAATTGTTTAGGACACATGCGATGCATATGCGATAGTGTCGATAGGACTTATGTCTAAGTCTCTATTCTTTCTCATGCGATCTAACACATAAACAAGGTGACCACATACCACCGTATCCTACTTCTGGACGCATGCGATGTGACCGCATACTATCATATCCTATCTATAGGGTGCATGCGATGTATAATAGCAAATAGAACTTATGTCTAAGTTTCTACTCTTGCTTATGCGATCCAATCTGACTCTCTCAAGCCTAGATTTAGTTTTTAGACTACTCTCTCAAGTATGTCCAAATGATGAATGATGCACTCATCAGATGAGGTAATCACATAAAATATGGTTGACATAATATTATTCCTATCTCTAGGAACACTGCTTACTTTGCTTAGTGAGTTCCACTACTTACCCTCTCGGGCAGTTAGTCGCCGCCGATCAGCTCATAGACAAGTGTTGCTACATATTCACACTAAGCAAAGAGGATTTTCTCACAATACTAGCGCAATGCACACCTCTCAGTGGTTTGCTACATGTTTCATATGTCTATACCGCATGATTAAGTATGTGATACTCTACCAATCTTACTTAGTCGTTGCAATGAAAGTAAAGGATGATAAAGAAGAGGTGAATGAAATGGAATCGAAGGAAATCAAGAGATGCATTGATTACAAAATGATTAATGTCTTAAACCAAAATGTAATACAATACAGAGATAGAAGAGAGATGGAGGGCCAGATGAAGGCAATGTCTTGCTTTCATCAGATGTGTGTCAAGGCTGCCGGTGGTGCCATGGATGGACGGTGGAGTAGTCTCTCTCGAGATCTATCTCCGGTGAAGCTTTGGTCATTACTCAGAATGGTTGGAGGAATAAAGAACTCTCAAAGAATATTTTCTCACGCTTTCGTGTGATCACAAGGATTTGCCCTAAGGCAGAAACTCGGATGATTTGAAGTTGGCTCTAAAGCTTCTATTTATAGAGCTCAATTGCCGACAGCATTAATGGTCCTGCTCTGAATTTCTGCTACTAACGGCATGATGGACCTGCTATGAATCTGTCTCTTATACACATCTAGATGTGTATAAGAGACAGCCCGAGGAATGCGTTCATGCTTGGTTTCTGGAGTATCATCGCATTCCACCACCCTTGCGGTCATCCCTCTATTATGGTTATACTCTGTAACCGCAACCTCTATGCGATGGACGCATGTGGTTAATGGCCGTAACATCTATGCAACAAACGTATGCGATTGCCTTTTGCGATGATGGGAATCACCGCATGTGATCGATTTCTGCGACAGCTACAAAAATAGATATTTGGACGCAAAATAACGCATAATATTGGGTTACCCAAGATTTTCATTGCTGATCGACGTAAGCTCACTTTTCTCATGAATTCTTAGTATAATCACCGCATATTCTACTTGTTAGTTCTCATAATTCTAAATAAAAGGCCTATAATAACGTGCATTTCTGCCCATTATCATCAGCCTTTATTATCTTCTCTTTAATATCAAATGTTTTGTTGTGGGCTTTAAAAGCCCAAGATAGATTTAGAAATGGGATGAAGCAATTACAAGAAAATTAAACAAAAAAATGGACTTTAAGTGGCCGTTTGGATTAAGAGAATTAGGATTGGAATAAGGATTGAAATGGGTAAGTGATATACATCCCTTTATTCGGTACAAGTGTTGAAGCTTTTGGCATAAGAATAAACTATTCCCATGCATTCTTTACACCCTTGATTCCATGAATGATACCTATCCAAAAGTGTAAGTTTTTTTTATGCCTACTCTCTCTTCTCTTTTAATACATGAATTTACTCTTTTATTTTATATATAAATTAATTAATATATGAACATTAAATTTATAACTTAGAAAATATATTAAAATTTAAATATTTGAATTTAACTACTCCAGTTTCATAAGTTAATTATAATCCTATCAATTCATTAATTAATTAATATATAAAGTTAATTAATTATCATTATGATTAATATTTTATGAGCTTATTTGTTAATAATTATAATTAGTTTATCATTGTTTAATTATGATTCATTAATTTTTAATCACAAAATGTTATATTTATTTTTCCATATTAATTTGGATTGTTTTATTAATTAATACATCATAATTGTATAAATTGATCAAATTGTTACATCAAATTATGTAATCAAGTAACTTTAATTATAAATTATTCATCTTACAAATACTTGCAATTAATAACTTAATTAATATTATTATTTGATTTTTAAATAATTAATTTTCTCAAAATTTTGAATTGGAATTATTTGTTTATCAATTAATCTATTAAAATTTTATAGAGATATCCTAATTAATTTTAGAAATTAAAATAAAAGATAATTTGTTCCCATAAAATTCTGATAACATTCTCATGCACAACCAAACATAATCATTATTGATTCTCAGCAATCTCATTCTTAGGTTTTTTATTCCTAGGCCTCCTTAATTTCTAGACATCTATAAATCTTAAACTAAACAGACCCTAAAAGTGTACAGTGTAGGGTTGAAACCATAGAGACATGACAATTACAAATTTACATAGAATATATAAATTATATTGTTGAATATCACTCGTAATTTATATTAAAAAGGATAATACTTTGGTGCATCCCAAGATGAATCCATCTTTGTGCATCATTTTCCACCACTCACATGAAAAAAAATATTAGAATATTCTAAAAAAAAGAAAAAAGCAAAACTTGCCACATGACAAGCTATGATTGAACAATTTGGTGGGATGTATAAGGTATTGTCCGAGATGCACCTAACTATTTTTCTATTAAAAATATAAAAAATGGATAAGTTGATGTGTCCCTGGTCCTTACATGGATTCACCCTTGGCGACGAGTGGCTATTGGGAATCAGAAGTGGGTGTAGATGGTGGAGATCGACGGTGGTTCCTTGGCCAAATTCCACCATGGCAGTGGCGGAGAGAGGTTTTGCCAGAAAACTTGGTGAAGATTGAAGGTGATAAGGATGCAACACAGCCAGCCACGTCACCAAAGGCAAATTTACTCAGCAATTCCGTCAGCAATGAAAGACTTCATAAATTACAGTCTTACCTTTTTACCAAAAGAATAGGTTGGTTACAACAAGTGTATAACCATTTTTTGTTGTTGAATTATTCTTATATTCCCAAATTAGAGATTCGATGTTGTATAAATACAACACCTATGTACATTTCAAAATATAAGAAATATAGAAAGCAAAGTCATTGCAATACTATCATCTACCCAACTCCTCTTTAATATTATCGTTTACCGTCCCATCGTGTTCCACTTCCAACGACCACGAGCGCTTCGACTTCCCGCGTGCATCTGTTGTCCTGTTCAACTTCCAATTCTAACTTGGTATCAGAGCAAACAATGACCAACGTCAATCAAGGAAACCTGGGAACCACCCTCAGTACAGCCAACTTCAGAGGCCCACCCTAAAACCAACTCCTCAATCAGATAACCTCCATCAAACTTGATCGGAACAATTTTCTTCTATGGAAAAACTTGGCGCTTCCAATCCTTCGGAGTTATCGACTCGAAAGGCACCTTACCGGATAAAAAGTGTGTCCCCCAATGTTTTTGCAACCTACAATCAGTGAGAGCATGTCGACTGGATCGGAGTAGAAGCTGCTCCGTTCAGTGTAGAAGAAAGCTTCGGTAGTGGTGTTTCCAGCTCGTCGACAACACTTGAGGTAAATCCTCAATACGAAGCATGGATGGCTGTAGATCAACTCCTCCTCGACTAGTTGTATAACTCCATGACACCAGAGGTCGCCATTCAAGTGATGGGGTGTGAATGTGCAAGAGATTTGTGGACCAGCATTCAACAACTCTTTGGTGTTTAGTCTAGGGCTGAAGAAGACTATTTGAGACATGTGTTTCAAACAACCAGAAAAGATAATTTGAAAATGGAAGATTACCTTCGAACTATGAAAATGAATGCTGATAATCTCGAGCAGGCTGGTAGTCTAGTACCACCAAGAGCTCTTGTTTTGCAAGTGCTACTAGGACTTGATGAAGAGTACATTGCCATCGTGGCCACAATCCAAGGGAGAGCGGACATGTCATGGCTTGATATGCAATCGGAACTTCTCCTATATGAAAAGAGATTGGAACATCAGTCAAACCAAAAGACGACAATAGGCTTCAACCAAGTCAATAATGCGTCAGTGAATATGACAAATACTAGACATGTCAACCAAAATAACAAGACCAATAACAGAAACCAGTCTGCTGGGGGAGGTCAACAAGGTAGTGGTGGCCATGGCAGAGGTAGAGGCAGGGGAAGGAACAACAAACCTGTGTGTCAAGTTTATGGGAAGGTAGAACACATAGCGTTTTACTGCTTCAACAAGTATAATAGAGAATTTGTTCCCAATTCTCCTCAAAACAAGGACAACACTTCCTCAACAACTAGACCAAAAGCACACAACCTCATCCAACAGCCCTAGTCACTGCTTATGGAAGTAACCCCTTTCTAACAAGACAAGAAAACATAACTGACACAAATTGGTATGCTGATAGTGGTGCCTCCAATCATGTTACCTCAGACTTCAACAATCTTGGCAACCCGACTGAATACTCAGGTACTGAAGTAGTCACTGTAGCTAATGGTAATACTCTAGAAATTTCTCATGTTGGAATTGCATGACTTTCTAGTGATGCCTGCAATTTGAAACTGAATGATATGTTATGTGTGCCTGCCATAGCAAAAAATTTGGTCAGTATATCTAAGCTAACAAAAGAAAATAACGTGTTTATTGAATTTCACACGGATTATTATCTTGTTAAGGACAAGGGTACGGGAAAAACAATAATGAAGGGAGTGCTTAAAGATGGGCTATATCAGTTAGAAGGTGCAGAAGTTAGCTCAAAGTTAGTAGAAAATGGAGTACCATTGCAGCCAGTGCACAAGAATAAAGATCTGTCTGTTCTTAGCATATCTTTGAAGCATAGGGTGTCTAAGATTACATGGTATAGAAGACTTGGCCATCCATCATCAAAAACACTAGAATTGATTATCAAAGACTGTAATCTCCCTACGTCATCTAATGAAGAGCTCAAATTTTGTGATTCTTGTAAATATGGAAAATCGCACTCTTTAGCTTTCCCTAACTCTAACTCAAGAGCATCTGCAACTTTTGAACTTATACATATTGATTTATGGGGTCCAGCTCCTCCCTTGTCTGCAGATGGGTACAAATACTATGCTATCTTTGTTGATGATCACAGTAGATACACATGGATCTATCCTGTGAGGTTAAAAAGTGACACACTTGCAGCCTTTCAACATTTTCTCACCCTGTTACAAACTCAGTTCAATACACTGATCAAGTCCCTACAGTCGGATAATGGTGGAGAATTTGTCAAAATACACGAAGTCTGTTATCAACTTGGCATTGCCTTCAGGTGTACCTGTCCATATACATCAGCACAAAATGGAAGGGCTGAGAAGAAGCACAGACACATAGTGAAGACAGGGCTAACCCTATTAGCCCAAACACATCTTCCCTTACATCATAGGTGAGATGCTTTCTTATACTTAACTCTGCTGATTAATGATCTTCCCACCCTTGTCCTAAAAGGACAATCTCCAATGGAAGTGATGTTAAAAAAGAAGCTCAAGTTTGAGGAGCTTCGAATATTTGGGTGTGCATGCTTCCCCTGCTTAAGACCGTACAATTCATATAAGTTGAGTTATTGCACAGAAAAGTGCATCTACCTCGACCCTGCTATGAATCACAAAGGCTATAAATGCCTCAACTCCAATGGTAGGCTATTCATTCGACATGTTGTGTTTGATGAAATTGATTTTCCTTGTCAAGTGTCTCATTCAGCTTGCAGGACAGCCAAGCAAGTAGTTTCCTTCCACCCGGTTCCTTGGTTACCCCTCAGTCAGAACACACCGCACAGTGACTCTATGCCCTCTACATCCACAACCTCACCCTCACCAATTATCAAAATAACCCATACCCAATCACCAACTGATAACATTACAGACAGTCCCACCTTCCCACCTCCCCCTTTTGATCGTTTTCCCTCATCGTTTAATGCCCAACCCACCGATTGTCTACCCACCAAGAGTTTACCCAGCGATCGTTCACCTAACGATCATGCATCTACTGATCATTTACCCTCATCGTTTAGTGTCTAGTTTAGTGTCCAGCCCACTGATCATCTACCCACCAATTGTTTATCTAGCGATCGTTCACCTACTGATCGTTTACCCACTGATCATTTACCCTCATCGTTTAATGTCCAGCCTACCGATCGTCTACCCACCAATAG